>NW_027039821.1:42500-50000 GCF_034236695.1 Oncorhynchus nerka | reverse complement strand
TACCTCCTCCTATACAGGATGTTACCTCCTCCTATACAGTATGTTACCTCCTCCTATACAGTATGTCACCTCCTCCTATACAGTATGTTACCTCCTCCTATACAGTATGTTACCTCCTCCTATACAGTATGTTACCTCCTCCTATACAGTATGTTACCTCCTCCTATACAGTATGTTACCTCCTCCTGTACAGTATCAACAGTATGTTACCTCCTCCTATACAGTATCAGCAGTATGTTACCTCCTCCTATACAGTATGTTACCTCCTCCTATACAGTATGTTACCTCCTCCTATACAGTATGTTACCTCCTCATATACAGTATGTTACCTCCTCCTATACAGTATCAGCAGTATGTTACCTCCTCCTATACAGTATCAGCAGTATTTTACCTCCTCCTATACAGTATGTTACCTCCTCCTATACAGTATCAGCAGTATGTTACCTACTCCTATACAGTATCAGCAGTATGTTACCTCCTCCTATACAGTATCAACAGTATGTTACCTCCTCCTATACAGTATGTTACCTCCTCCTATACAGTATCAGCAGTATGTTACCTCCTCCTATACAGTATCAGCAGTATGTTACCTCCTCCTATACAGTATGTTACCTCCTCCTATACAGTATCAGCAGTATGTTACCTCCTCCTATACAGTATGTTACCTCCTCCTATACAGTATCAACAGTATGTTACCTCCTCCTATACAGTATGTTACCTCCTCCTATACAGTATCAGCGGTATGTTACCTCCTCCTATACAGTATGTTACCTCCTCCTATACAGTATGTTACCTCCTCCTATACAGTATGTTACCTCCTCCTATACAGTATCAACAGTATGTTACCTCCTCCTATACAGTATGTTACCTCCTCCTATACAGTATGTTACCTCCTCCTATACAGTATGTTACCTCCTCCTATACAGTATGTTACCTCCTCCTATACAGTATGTTACCTCCTCCTATACAGTATCAACAGTATGTTACCTCCTCCTATACAGTATGTTACCTCCTCCTATACAGTATGTTACCTCCTCCTATACAGTATGTTACCTCCTCCTATACAGTATCAACTGACTAAGTCACAGCTGCCAGTAGAGATGCCTGTAGGTCAGAAGGTTAATGTGTTGTTTGTCCTCCATCAGCCTCAAGGCATAAAACACAACCGTATAGATTAGCATCAGTTCCTTATCAGCTGAGTCGTAATTGTGTTTGTGCTTATGTGTGTGTGTGTGTGTGTGTGTGTGTGTGTGTGTGTGTGTGTGTGTGTGTGTGTGTGTGTGTGTGTGTGTGTGTGTGTGTGTGTGTGTGTGTGTGTGTGTGTACAAAACCCAGCCGCATTAGTTATTAATTTACCGGCAACATTGAGGCTTCTATGCGTCAAGTTTCTAGGGGAAGCACTGGGGAAACTGTGAAACAGCCAATAGAGTATAGAGCTGGCTTCACTGGGGGAACTGTGAAACAGCCAATAGAGTATAGAGCTGGCTTCACTGGGGAAACTGTGAAACAGCCAATAGAGTATAGAGCTGGCTTCACAGGGGAAACTGTGAGACAGCCAATAGAGCTGGCTTCACAGGGGAAACTGTGGAACAGCCAATAGAGTATAGAGCTGGCTTCACTGGGGAAACTGTGAAACAGCCAATAGAGTATAGAGCTGGCTTCACTGGGGAAACTGTGAGACAGCCAATAGAGTATAGAGCTGGCTTCACTGGGGAAACTGTGGAACAGCCTATAGAGTATAGAGCTGGCTTCACTGGGGAAACTGTGAAACAGCCAATAGAGTATAGAGCTGGCTGCACTGGGGAAACTGTGAACAGCCAATAGAGTATAGAGCTGGCTTCACTGGGGAAACTGTGAGACAGCCAATAGAGTATAGAGCTGGCTTCACTGTGGAAACTGTGAAACAGCCAATAGAGTATAGAGCTGGATTCACTGGGGAAGCTGGATTCACAGGGCAAACTGTGGAACAGCCAATAGAGTATAGAGCTGGCTTCACTGGGGAAGCTGTGAAACAGCCAATAGAGTATAGAGCTGGCTTCACTGGGGGAACTGTGAAACAGCCAATAGAGTATAGAGCTGGCTTCACTGGGGAAACTGTGAAACAGCCAATACAGTATAGAGCTGGCTTCACTGGGGAAACTGTGGAACAGCCAATAGAGTATAGAGCTGGCTTCACAGGGGAAACTGTGAGACAGCCAATAGAGTATAGAGCTGGCTTCACTGGGGAAACTGTGAAACAGCCAATAGAGTATAGAGCTGGCTTCACTGGGGAAACTGTGAAACAGCCAATAGAGTATAGAGCTGGCTTCACTGGGGAAACTGTGAAACAGCCAATAGAGTATAGAGCTGGCTTCACTGGGGAAACTGTGAACAGCCAATAGAGTATAGAGCTGGATTCACTGGGGAAGCTGGATTCACAGGGCAAACTGTGGAACAGCCAATAGAGTATAGAGCTGGCTTCACTGGGGAAGCTGTGAAACAGCCAATAGAGTATAGAGCTGGCTTCACTGGGGAAACTGTGAAACAGCCAATAGAGTATAGAGCTGGCTTCACTGGGGAAACTGTGAAACAGCCAATAGAGTATAGAGCTGGCTTCACTGGGGAAACTGTGAAACAGCCAATAGAGTATAGAGCTGGCTTCACTGGGGAAGCTGTGAAACAGCCAATAGAGTATAGAGCTGGCTTCACTGGGGAAACTGTGAAACAGCCAATAGAGTATAGAGCTGGCTTCACTGGGGAAACTGTGAAACAGCCAATAGAGTATAGAGCTGGCTTCACTGGGGAAACTGTGCAACAGCCAATAGAGTATAGAGCTGGCTTCACTGGGGAAACTGTGGAACAGCCAATAGAGTATAGAGTTGGCTTCACTGGGGAAACTGCTTGTGTGTGTGTGTGTGTGTGTGTGTGTGTGTGTGTGTGTGTGTGTGTGTGTGTGTGTGTGTGTGTGTGTGTGTGTGTGTGTGTGTGTTCACTGTTCTGAAGGGTAACCTGCTGAGGACAATCTTTACTGAACAGAGGATGACATTCCATTTGTCCCGTTAACCAATTTGTATTATATTTTGCAATTCTCCCCCCTCTCTCTCTCCCCCTCCCCTCTCTCACTCTTTCTTTCTCTCTCTCTCTCCCCCTCTCTCTCTCTCTCTCTCTCTCTCTCTCCCCCTCCTCTCTCTCTCCCCCTCTCTCTCCCCCCCTCTCTCTCTCTCTCTCTCTCTCTCTCCTCCCTCTCTCTCTCCCCCTCTCTCGCTCTCTCTCTCTCTCTCCCCCTCTCTCTCTCTCTCTCCCCCTTCTCTCTCCCCCTCCCCCTCTCTCTCTCTCTCTCTCCCCCTCCCCTCTATCACTCTTTCTTTCTCTCTCCCCCTCTCTCTCTCTCTCCCCCCTTCTCTCTCTCTCGCTCTCTCTCCCGCCTCTCTCTCTCTCCCCCTCTCTCTCCCCCCTCCCCCTCTCTCACTCTTTCTTTCTCTCTCTCCCCCTCTCTCCCCCCTTCCCCCTCTCTCACTCTTTCTTTCTCTCTCTCCCCCGCTCTCTCTCTCTCTCTCTCTCGCTCTCTCTCCCCCTCTCTCTCTTTCTCCCCCCCTCCCCCCTCTCTCTCTCTCCCCCTCTCTCTGTCCCCCCTCTCCCCCCACCCCTCTCTCTCTCTCCCCCCCCTCTCTCTCTCCGTTTCTCTTTCTCTCTTTCCCTTTCGTACGGTAGACCCCACATAGCTGGTTATGGAGTTGTTCTGTAGTGGTCTGTTCATTTAAAATCATGACCAGTTCTGTAATTAAGGCGATAAGCTAATGACATGTCCTTCATTCTCCGAGTCCTGTACCTTGAAATAATGTACCTGTCAAAGATTATTCATTGATATACATACAAATTGGTTTCAACTGTGACAGTGGTTTTGGGGGGAATTGAAACATTTCAGTCAACTGCTATATGCCCTTAGGAATAGCCCTGCCAAAAGCACAGTATATCAAGGGTTGACCAATGATGGTCTCGTGTAATAAAACTAATACTACATTGATGATACTGCTATCTAATAATAATGTACTGATATCTAATAATGTACTAGTATCTAATAATTATGTGCTACTATATAATAATAATGTAAGAATGTACTACTATCTAATAATAATGTAATAATATATAATAATAATGTAAGAATGTACTAATATCTAATAATAATGTACTACTATATAATAATGATGTAATAATGTACTACTATATAATAATAATGTACTAGTATCTAATAATAATGTACTACTATATAATAATAATGTACTAATATCTAATAATAATGTACTACTATATAATAATAATGTACCACTATCTAATAATGATGTAATAATGTACTACTATATAATAATAATGTACTAATATCTAATAATAATGTACTACTATATAATAATAATGTACTACTATCTAATAAATCAAATCAAAATCAAATCAAATTTATTTATATAGCCCTTCGTACATCAGTGCTGTACAGAAACCCAGCCTAAAACCCAAAACAGCAAGCAATGCAGGTGTAGAAGCACGATAGAATGTACTACTATCTAATAATGATGTAATAATGTACTGCTATCTAATAATAATGTACTACTATCTAATAATAATGTAATAATGTACTACTATCTAATAATGATGTAATAATGTACTACTATCTAATAATGATGTAATAATGTACTACTATCTAATAATAATGTATAATGTACTGCTATCTAATAATAATGTACTACTATCTAATAATAATGTCCTACTATCTAATAATAATGTACTAATATCTAATAATAATGTACTACTATATAATAATAATGTACCACTATCTAATAATGATGTAATAATGTACTACTATCTAATAATAATGTAGTAGTATCTAATAATGATGTACCACTATCTAATAATGATGTAATAATGTACTACTATATAATAATAATGTACTACTATATAATAATAATGCAATAATGTACTACTATCTAATAATAATGTAGTAGTATCTAATAATGATGTACCACTATCTAATAATGATGTAATAATGTACTACTATATAATAATAATGCAATAATGTACTAATATCTAATAATAATGTAGTAATATCTAATAATAATGTACTAATATCTAATAATAATGCAGTAATATCTAATAATAATGTACTACTATCTAATAATAATGTAATAATAACTACTATCTAATAATAATGTAATAATAACTACTATCTAATAATAATGTACTACTATCTAATAATGATGTAATAATGTACTAGTATCTAATAATAATGTACTACTCTATAATAATAATGTACTGCTATCTAATAATAATGTAATTATGTACTACTATATAATAATAATGTAATTATGTACTACTATCTAATAATGATGTAATAATGTACTACTCTATAATAATAATGTACTACTATCTAATAATAATGTAATTATGGACTACTATCTAATAATGATGTAACAATGTACTACTCTATAATAATAATGTACTGCTATCTAATAATAATGTAATTATGTACTACTATATAATAATAATGTAATTATGTACTACTATCTAATAATGATGTAATAATGTACTACTATATAATAATGATGTAATTATGTACTACTATCTAATAATGATGTAATAATGTACTACTATCTAATATCTAATAATAATGTACTACTATCTAATAATAATGTACTACTCTATAATAATAATGTACTGCTATCTAATAATAATGTAATTATGTACTACTATATAATAATAATGTAATTATGTACTACTATCTAATAATGATGTAATAATGTACTACTCTATAATAATAATGTAATAATGTACTACTATCTAATAATAATGTACTACTATCTAATAATGATGTAATAATGTACTACTATCTAATATCTAATAATAATGTACTAGTATCTAATAATAATGTACTACTATCTAATAATTAATGTAATAATGTACTACTATGTAATAATAATGTACTACTATCCAATAATAATGTAATAACGTACTACTATCTAATAATGATGTAATAATGTACTAGTATCTAATAATAATGTACTACTATCTAATAATGATGTAATAATGTACTAGTATCTAATAATAACGTACTACTATCTAATAATGATGTAATAATGTACTACTATCTAATAAACATGTAATAATGTACTACTATCTAATAATAATGTAATAATGTAATAATGTACTACTATGTAATAATAATGTAATAATGTACTAGTATCTAATAATAATGTACTAGTATCTAATAATAATGTACTAGTATCTAATAATAATGTACTAGTATATAATAATAATGTACTACTATATAATAATAATGTACTACTATCTAATAATAATGTACTACTATATAATAATAATGTAATAATGTACTAGTATCTAATAATAATGTAATAATGTACTACTATGTAATAATAATGTAATAATGTACTAGTATCTAATAATAATGTACTAGTATCTAATAATAATGTACTAGTATCTAATAATAATGTACTAGTATATAATAATAATGTACTACTATATAATAATAATGTACTACTATCTAATAATAATGTACTACTATATAATAATAATGTAATAATGTACTAGTATCTAATAATAATGTACTAGTATCTAATAATAATGTACTAGTATCTAATAATAATGTACTACTATATAATAATAATGGTCTACTATCTAATAATAATGTACTACTATATAATAATAATGTAATAATGTACTAGTATCTAATAATAATGTACTAGTATCTAATAATAATGTACTAGTATCTAATAATAATGTACTACTATCGAATAATGATGTAATAATGTACTACTATCTAATAATGATGTAATAATGTACTAGTATCTAATAATAATGTACTACTATATAATAATAATGTACTAGTATCTAATAATAATGTACTACTATATAATAATAATGTACTAGTATCTAATAATAATGTACTACTATCTAATAATGATGTAATAATGTACTACTATCTAATAATGATGTAATAATGTACTAGTATCTAATAATAATGTACTACTATCTAATAATGATGTAATTATGTACTACTATCTAATAATGATGTAATAATGTACTAGAATCTAATAATAATGTACTACTATCTAATAATGATGTAATAATGTACTACTATCTAATAATGATGTAATAATGTACTACTATCTAATAAACATGTAATAATGTACTACTATCTAATAATGATGTAATAATGTACTAGTATCTAATAATAATGTACTAATATATATAATAATAATGTACTAGTATCTAATAATAATGTACTACTATATAATAATAATGTACTAGTATCTAATAATAATGTACTACTATATAATAATAATGTACTAGTATCAAATAATGACGCTGATTATGTAAAACAGCTTCTATCTCTGAAGGATATTCATGGTTGTAATGTCTGTCTAATTAGATGGGTTGTTTAGTGCTTGATTTAAATAGTAGCCTCTCCTATCGTCTCTTAATCAGCTGCAGCCAATGGTCCATGCCCAGACACAA
>NW_027039821.1:0-40000 GCF_034236695.1 Oncorhynchus nerka | reverse complement strand
ATTGAGTGGTAATTACGCGTGGTGGTGTATTATTTAGGAGGTACTAAGACCACACACAGACGGCTGGGTTAGAGAGACAAAGGAGGAGGACAGGGCGGTAAATTCATATTTTTTAAAGGTCTCTGTCTCATTTCTTAGCAAGATATCTGCTGAAATAATGGGATCGTTGAGGTTGGCAAATATTACAGCATTCTGTATGCTTTTACTTTATAACGTATATAATTTCAATGCTATTTTTTTTTCAACTTGGTTTCAGCTGTGACAGTGGCATAACGACAAAATAGCTCATTATTCCTACATGAATTGACCTGACATAGCTAGAAGCCATCAATGTATGCCAAGCCATCAATGTATGCCAAGCCATCAATGTATGCCAAGCCCAAGGAGCATCAGGGGTACTCAGCAAGGGCTGGATGCCTCAGCGATGCCAGTGTTCTATGAAACCTCCCACCAACGGCACAGTCATCCTCTTAGCCATAGCAGAGGCGATGAGGAGAGGAGATGAGGAGGGGAGGAGAGACATGTCACAGCTTCTCCTAGACATTGTTGATGTGGCTGCTGGCTGCATGGCTCGCTGCTGTGTGTGAAAAGTCCACTCCAATCACGGACTGCAATTTCTTGGGGGAGAGACTGAGGCAAGAGACACTTTTTTAAATGTATTTTTTTATATATATAAACCATTTTGCCACAGATAGAGAGAGGGGGGAGAGTGTGTGAGAGAGAGAGAGAGAGAGAGAGAGAAGGGAAGAGAGAGAGAGAGAGAGACAGGGAAAGGGAGAGAGTTAGAGAGAGTGTGGGAGAGCGAAAGAGAGAGAGAGAGATGAGTGGAGACAGGGAAAGGGAGAGAGTTAGAGAGAGTGTGGGAGAGCGAAAGAGAGAGAGAGAGATGAGTGGAGACAGGGAAAGGGAGAGAGTTAGAGAGAGTGTGGGAGAGCGAAAGAGAGAGAGAGATGAGTGGAGACAGGGAAAGGGAGAGAGTTAGAGAGAGTGTGGGAGAGCGAAAGAGAGAGAGAGATGAGTGGAGACAGGGAAAGGGAGAGAGTTAGAGAGAGTGTGGGAGAGCGAAAGAGAGAGAGAGATGAGTGGAGACAGGGAAAGGGAGAGAGTTAGAGAGAGTGTGGGAGAGCGAAAGAGAGAGAGAGATGAGTGGAGACAGGGAAAGGGAGAGAGAGATGAGTGGAGACAGGGAAAGGGAGAGAGTTAGAGAGAGTGTGGGAGAGCGAAAGAGAGAGAGAGATGAGTGGAGACAGGGAAAGAGAGAGAGAGATGAGTGGAGACAGGGAAAGGGAGAGAGAGATGAGTGGAGACAGGGAAAGGGAGAGAGAGATGAGTGGAGACAGGGAAAGGGAGCGATAGCAGCAGTGCTCGTGGGAGAATGATCATATTTGTTTTCCAAACAGGCATCAGTAACCATGGAGAGGCGAAGATCATTGTCATGCTACAGCTGCCTCTCTCTCTCTCTCTCTCTCTCTCTCTCTCTCTCTCTCTCTCTCTCTCTCTCTCTCTCTGTCTCTCTGTCTCTCTGTCTCTCTGTCTCTCTGTCTCTCTGTCTCTCTCTGTCTCTCTCTCTCTCTCTCTCTCTCTCTCTCTCTCTCTCACACACACACACACACACTCTCTCTCCCTCCCCCCCTCTCTCTCTCTCTCAATTCAATTCAAGGGCCTTTATTGGCATGGGAAACATATGTTAAAATTGCCAAAGCAAGTGAAGTAGATAATAAACAAAAGTGAAACAAACAATACAAAATGTACTGTAAATATTACACTCACTGAAGTTCCAAAAGAATAAAGACAATTCAAATGTCATATTATGTCTATATACAGTGTTGTAATGATGTACAAATAGTTCAAGTACAAAAGGGAAAATAAATAAACATAAATATGGGTTGTATTTACAACCGTGTTCGTTCTTCACTGGTTGCTCTTTTCCTGCTGCTGTGGTGTCACACTGGGGTATTTCACCCAGTAGATATGGGAGTTTATCAAAATCTGCTTTGTTTTCTAATTCTTTGTGGATCTGTGTAATCTGAGGGAAATATGTGTCTCTAATATGGTCATAGATTTGACAGGAGGTTAGGAAGTGCAGCTCAGTTTCCATCTCATATTGTGGGCAGTGTGCCTATGGCGGCCTTTCTCAATAGCAAGGCTATGCTCACTGAGTCTGTACATAGTCAAAGCTTTCCTTAAGTTTAGGTCAGTCACATTGGTCAGGTATTCTGCCGCTGTGTACTCTCTGTTTAGGGCCAAATAGCATTCTAGTTTGCTCAGTTTTTTTGTTGTTAATTCTTTCCAATGTGTCAGGTAATTATCTTTATGTTTTCTCATGATTTGGTTGGGTCTAATTGTGCTGCTGTCCTGGGGCTCTGTGGGGTCTGTTTGTGTTTGTGAACAGAGCCCCAGGACCAGCTTGCTTAGGGGACTCTTCTCCAGGTTCATCTCTCTGTAGGTTCATCTCTCCTACCAATCCTCGACTTTGGCGATGTCATTTGTTCTCAACTTGCTTACCTGGTTAAATAAAGGTGAAATAAATAAATAAAATAAAAATTTACAAAATAGCCTCCAATACCCTACTCAACAACTACTTCTCTGATAGAGTTCAGTGTGTCAAATCGGAGGGTCTGCTGTCCGGACCTCTGGCAGTCTCTATGGGGGTGCCACAGGGTTCAATTCTTGGACCGACTCTCTTCTCTGTATACATCAATGAGGTCGCTCTTGCTGCTGGTGAGTCTCTGATCCACCTCTATGCAGACGACACCATTCTGTATACTTCCGGCCCTTCTTTGGACACTGTGTTAACAACCCTCCAGGCAAGCTTCAATGCCATACAACTCTCCTTCCGTGGCCTCCAATTGCTCTTAAATACAAGTAAAACTAAATGCATGCTCTTCAACCGATCGCTACCTGCACCTACCCGCCTGTCCAACATCACTACTCTGGACGGCTCTGACTTAGAATACGTGGACAACTACAAATACTTAGGTGTCTGGTTAGACTGTAAACTCTCCTTCCAGACCCATATCAAACATCTCCAATCCAAAGTTAAATCTAGAATTGGCTTCCTATTTCGCAACAAAGCATCCTTCACTCATGCTGCCAAACATACCCTTGTAAAATTGACCATCCTACCAATCCTCGACTTTGGCGATGTCATTTACAAAATAGCCTCCAATACCCTACTCAACAAATTGGATGCAGTCTATCACAGTGCTATCCGTTTTGTCACCAAAGCCCCATATACTACCCACCATTGCGACCTGTACGCTCTCGTTGGCTGGCCCTCGCTTCATACTCGTCGCCAAACCCACTGGCTCCATGTCATCTACAAGACCCTGCTAGGTAAAGTCCCCCTTATCTCAGCTCGCTGGTCACCATAGCATCTCCCACCTGTAGCACACGCTCCAGCAGGTATATCTCTCTAGTCACCCCCAAAACCAATTCTTTCTTTGGCCGCCTCTCCTTCCAGTTCTCTGCTGCCAATGACTGGAACGAACTACAAAAATCTCTTAAATTGGAAACACTTATCTCCCTCACTAGCTTTAAGCACCAACTGTCAGAGCATCTTACAGATTACTGCACCTGTACATAGCCCACCTATAATTTAGCCCAAACAACTACCTCTTTCCCAACTGTATTTAATTTATTTATTTATTTTGCTCCTTTGCACCCCATTATTTTTATTTCTACTTTGCACATTCTTCCATTGCAAAACTACCATTCCAGTGTTTTACTTGCTATATTGTATTTACTTGGCCACCATGGCCTTTTTTGCCTTTACCTCCCTTCTCACCTCATTTGCTCACATTGTATATAGACTTGTTTATACTGTATTATTGACTGTATGTTTGTTTTACTCCATGTGTAACTCTGTGTCGTTGTATGTGTCGAACTGCTTTGCTTTATCTTGGCCAGGTCGCAATTGTAAATGAGAACTTGTTCTCAACTTGCCTACCTGGTTAAATAAAGCATTGCTTGCTCTTTGGGGAGGGGGGTTAGGCTGGGTTTCTGTATTGCTTGCTCTTTGGGGAGGGGGGTTAGGCTGGGGGGTTAAAGGTGAAATAAATAAAAATAAAAAGGTGATGGCTTTGTTATGGAAGGTTTGGGAAACGCCACCTTTTAGGTGGTTGTAGTATTTAACGGCTCTTTTCTGGATTTTGATAATTTGAGGGCAATGGGTTCTATAATGGATTCAAGTGTTTTTAGTCAGATCCTAAGTGGTATGTCAAATTTGAGGTTTCTTTTGATGGCATAGAAGGCCCTTCTTGCCTTGCCTCTCAGATAGTTCACAGCTCTGTGGAAGTTACCTGTGGTGCTGATGTTTAGGTCGAGGTGTGTATAGGGCAACAGTGTCGAGATGGAATTTGTATTTGTGTTGCCATGGTGACTGGACCTTTTTTTTTGGACACCATTATTTTGGTGTCCAACAGTGACTATAGTTCAGGGCAGGGTACTGGGTAGAAGTAATGCTCTGTATAGTTCATAACCTCTGGGATATTATGACATCAGCCGTAACATTGTCCCTGGCTGCAGACCAAATCAAATCAAATAAAATAAAATAAAATAAAATTTTATTTGTCACATACACCATGGTTAGCAGATGTTAATGCGAGTGTAGCGAAATGCTTGTGCTTCTAGTTCCGACAATGCAGTGATAACCAACAAGTAATCTAACTAACAATTCTAAAACTACTGTCTTATACACAGTGTAAGGGGATAAAGAATATGTACATAAGGATATATGAGTGAGTGATGGTACAGAGCAGCATACAGTAGATGGTATTGAGTACAGTATATACATATGAGATGAGTATGTAGACAAAGTAAACAAAGTGGCATAGTTAAAGTGGCTAGTGATACATGTATTACATAAGGATGCAGTCGATGATGTAGAGTACAGTATATACGTATACATATGAGATGAATAATGTAGGGTAAGTAACATTATATAAGGTAGCATTGTTTAAAGTGGCTAGTGATATATTTACATCATTTCCCATCAATTCCCATTATTAAAGTGGCTGGAGTTGGGTCAGTGTCAATGACAGTGTGTTGGCAGCAGCCACTCAATGTTAGTGGTGGCTGTTTAACAGTCTGATGGCCTTGAGATAGAAGCTGTTTTTCAGTCTCTCGGTCCCAGCTTTGATGCACCTGTACTGACCTCGCCTTCTGGATGATAGCGGGGTGAACAGGCAGTGGTTCGGGTGGTTGTTGTCCTTGATGATCTTTATGGCCTTCCTGTAACATCGGGTGGTGTAGGTGTCCTGGAGGGCAGGTAGTTTGCCCCCGGTGATGCGTTGTGCAGACCTCACTACCCTCTGGAGAGCCTTACGGTTGAGGGCGGAGCAGTTGCCGTACCAGGCGGTGATACAGCCCGCCAGGATGCTCTCGATTGTGCATCTGTAGAAGTTTGTGAGTGCTTTTGGTGACAAGCCGAATTTCTTCAGCCTCCTGAGGTTGACGATATTGGGGACATCAGCCTTAACATTGTCCCTGGGTCTGGCTGCACACCATATTGGAGACATCAGCCTTAACATTGTCCCTGGCTACAGACCATATTGGAGACATCAGCCTTAACATTGTCCCTGGGTCTGGCTGCACACCATATTGGAGACATCAGCCTTAACATTGTCCCTGGCTACAGACCGTATTGGAGACATCAGCCTTAACATTGTCCCTGGCTACAGACCGTATTGGAGACATCAGCCTTAACATTGTCCCTGGCTACAGACCGTATTGGAGACATCAGCCTTAACATTGTCCCTGGCTACAGACCATATTGGAGACATCAGCCTTAACATTGTCCCTGGCTGCAGACCGTATTGGAGACATCAGCCTTAACATTGTCCCTGGCTACACACCATATTGGAGACATCAGCGAAGACATCAGGCTTAACATTGTCCCTGGCTACACACCATATTGGAGACATCAGCGGAGACATCAGCCGTTCTCAGAGACTCTCTCTACTGTCACTCCACTTTGGATGGTGTATCAATACAACCAGTCACTACAACGATAAAGGCGTCCTTCCTAACTCAGTTGCCGGTGAGGAAGGAAACCGCTCAGGAATTTCACCATGGAGGTCAATGATGACTTTAAAACAGTTACAGAGTTTAATGGCTGTGATAGGAGGAAACAGAGGATGGATCAACAACATTGTAGTTACTCCACAATACTAACCTAAAAATAGTAACCTTACTCATGTAAGGAGTAAAAATATTCCAAAACTTGCTTCCTGTTTGCAATAAGGCACTAAAGTAAAACGGCAAAGAATGTAGCAAGAAAATGTTATGTCTGGGGCAACACAACACAACACAACACTGTTTTCAAGCATGGTGGTGGCTGCATCATGTTATTGGTATGCTTGCCTATGGCAAGGTCTAATTTGTTGCAATTTTTTTTTTAAATGGAATAGAGCTAAGCACAGGCATAATCCTATAGAGGAAAACCTGGTTCAGTCTGCTTTCCAACAGACACCGGGAGACAAATTCACCTTTCAGCAGGACTTTAGCCTAAAACAAAAGGCCAAATATTACACTGGAAAATAATCTAGCAATGATCAACAACCAACTTGAGACAGAGCTTGAAGAATAAAAAAATATTTAATGTACAAAAATTGTACAATTCAGTTCTGCAAAGCTCTTAGAGATTTACCCAGAACGACTCACAGCTGTAATCACTGCCAAAGGTAACATGTAATCGAGGAGTGTGAATTGTTATGTAAATTAGATATTTCAATTTCAATGCATTCACAAAAAGGTGTAAAAACATGTTTTCATAGAAGAGGGAGAAAAATATTTTATACTGTTATTTATCTCTAGGTTAACATGGAGGGGAAGGAATGTCCTTGATCTCCCTCTTCTCTCTTCCTGTCTCCTTTATCTCCCTCTTCTCTCTTCCTGTCTCCTTTCATCTCCCTCTTCTCTCTTCCTGTCTCCTTTATCTCCCTCTTCTCTCTTCCTGTCTCCTTTATCTCCCTCTTCTCTCTTCCTGTCTCCTTTATCTCCCTCTTCTCTCTTCCTGTCTCCTTTCATCTCCCTCTTCTCTCTTCCTGTCTCCTTTATCTCCCTCTTCTCTCTTCCTGTCTCCTTTATCTCCCTCTTCTCTCTTCCTGTCTCCTTTCATCTCCCTCTTCTCTCTTCCTGTCTCCTTTATCTCCCTCTTCTCTCTTCCTGTCTCCTTTATCTCCCTCTTCTCTCTTCCTGTATCCTTTATCTCTCTCTTCCTGTCTCCTTTCATCTCCCTCTTCTCTCTTCCTGTCTCCTTTATCTCCCTCTTCTCTCTTCCTGTCTCCTTTCATCTCCCTCTTCTCTCTTCCTGTCTCCTTTATCTCCCTCTTCTCTCTTCCTGTCTCCTTTCTACTCCCTCTTCTCTCTTCCTGTCTCCTTTCTACTCCCTCTACTCTCTTCCTGTCTCCTTTATCTCCCTCTTCTCTCTTCCTGTCTCCTTTATCTCCCTCTTCTCTCTTCCTGTCTCCTTTCATCTCCCTCTTCTCTCTTCCTGTCTCCTTTATCTCCCTCTTCTCTCTTCCTGTCTCCTTTATCTCCCTCTTCTCTCTTCCTGTCTCCTTTCATCTCCCTCTTCTCTCTTCCTGTCTCCTTTATCTCCCTCTTCTCTCTTCCTGTCTCCTTTCTACTCCCTCTACTCTCTTCCTGTCTCCTTTATCTCCCCCTTCTCTCTTCCTGTCTCCTTTATCTCCCTCTTCTCTCTTCCTGTCTCCTTTATCTCCCTCTTCTCTCTTCCTGTCTCCTTTATCTCTCTCTTCCTGTCTCCTTTCATCTCCCTCTTCTCTCTTCCTGTCTCCTTTATCTCCCTCTTCTCTCTTCCTGTCTCCTTTATCTCCCTCTTCTCTCTTCCTGTCTCCTTTCTACTCCCTCTTCTCTCTTCCTGTCTCCTTTCTACTCCCTCTACTCTCTTCCTGTCTCCTTTCTACTCCCTCTTCTCTCTTCCTGTCTCCTTTCTACTCCCTCTACTCTCTTCCTGTCTCCTTTCATCTCCCTCTTCTCTCTTCCTGTCTCCTTTATCTCCCTCTTCTCTCTTCCTGTCTCCTTTATCTCCCTCTTCTCTCTTCCTGTCTCCTTTCATCTCCCTCTTCTCTCTTCCTGTCTCCTTTCATCTCCCTCTTCTCTCTTTCTGTCTCCTTTCTACTCCCTCTTCTCTCTTCCTGTCTCCTTTCTACTCCCTCTACTCTCTTCCTGTCTCCTTTATCTCCCTCTTCTCTCTTCCTGTCTCCTTTATCTCCCTCTTCTCTCTTCCTGTCTCCTTTCATCTCCCTCTACTCTCTCCCTGTCTCCTTTCATCTCCCTCTTCTCTCTTCCTGTCTCATTTAATCTCCCTCTACTCTCTTCCTGTCTCCTTTCATCTCCCTCTACTCTCTTCATGTCTCCTTTATCTGCCTCTTCTCTCTTCCTGTCTCCTTTATCTCCCTCTTCTCTCTTCCTGTCTCCTTTCTACTCCCTCTACTTTAGTCCACGTCTTCTCTCTTCCCCCACACCCCCCTTCTACTTTATCAGCTATGTGAAGTTACAGCAGCGTGTCTCATTAAGGAATTAGAAGCACTGGCCTTAATTAGATCAACACAAATTAATTAAAAAGAGATCAAGAATTACATACATTAATTACAGAACTAACGGCTAGGTAGTTTTGTGTAGAAGTATCTGTCAGAAGGCCCTCAAGCCTCTGTTTCATTAGCATTGTCTGCTTTGTGAATTTATTAGAGTTATTAACCCTGCATTCCAAATGGCCCCCTCCTTATTACCTATGTAGTTCACTATTTTTGACCAGGATCTATAGGGCTCTTCTTAAAAGGAGTGCACTATATTAGGGATAAGGGTGCAATTTGAGACAGCCGGATGTCAAGATAACACCTACACAGCTCCTAGGTTAAATCTCTTAAATGTAATCTAAAATGTAATCTATATAATCCCCCAAAAAGTAATTAGGCCTATTTATCATGACAGTAACTAGTAATGCTGCGTACTTGAAGAAAAAGGTTCAAATCTCACCTTTCTGGTGATAACATTTTATACATTGCTGAGGTGTAGTCACTGTTGAGGCCACAAGCTCATATTAAATATTTTATACGATGCATTTCCTCTTCAGCAAAACTATACAATGCTTGAAATGTCTTATATGCTTTCTAAATATAGTTTAATAAAACTATAAAACAACTAGCTATAAGATTTCACTATAAAATACATATTTGTATGTTTATACAATACAACTCTATTAATCCCCCAAGGGGAGTTGACAGGGTGCTTCAGACAGGACAAACACACACTAACAGTATAAACAAAGAAATATAAGCATTTATCAAGGCATCAGTTAATGGTCTTGTTAACCTGGTGGATGGCCTCGGGCACAAACGAGGCCCTGCTCCTATTGGTGGAGCACGGTGGGGGGCATCCGAGGCGGAGTAGTTGGAACTGCGGGTTGAGGACACGGGTGCTGTCCCCCAGGATGTCATAGGGCGTCCTCTATGACATCATAGGTCGTCCTCTATGACATCATAGGGCGTCCTCTATGACATCATAGGGCGTCCTCTATGACATCATAGGTCGTCCTCTATGACATCATAGGGCGTCCTCTATGACATCATAGGTCGTCCTCTATGACATCATAGGTCGTCCTCTATGACATCATAGGGCGTCCTCTATGACATCATAGGTCGTCCTCTATGACATCATAGGTCGTCCTGTGCAATATTGATTTGTGGACACTAAATCAATTCAGTTTCCTGAGGAAGTATTGTCTATGCTGAGGTTGTTTGATGATGGTGTCTGTGCTTTTTTTTAGGGGGTGGGGGTATTATCAAAGATGGTACCAACTAAGATGTTCACCTCCTCACAATGGATGATCACCTGGTCCATCCTGGGGGGTAATTAGTAGTTGTCAGAATGAATCACTATTAAATTAATTATCTCAATTTGTAACGAACTTTAAAGTAATTCTTTTTTTGGGGGGGGGGGGGGGCGTTCTGGAAATCGTAATGTACAGTCCCATCGGAAAGTATTCAGACCCCTTGACTTTTTCCACATTTTGTTACGTTATCAGCTTTATTCTAAATTTATTTAATTTTTTTACTTTTCCCCTCATCAATCTACACACAATACCCCATAATGACATCACAATACCCCATAATGACATCACAATACCCCATAATGACATCACAATACCCCATAATGACATCACAATACCCCATAATGACATCACAATACCCCATAATGACATCACACTACCCCATAATGACATCACAATACCCCATAATGACATCACAATACCCCATAATGACATCACAATACCCCATAATGACATCACAATACCCCATAATGACATCACAATACCCCATAATGACTAAGCGAAAACGGGTTTTTAGATTTTTTTTTTGTAAACGTATAAAACAAAACAAAAAACAGAATTACCTTATTTACATCTTATTTACATCTTATTTACATCTTATTTACATCTTATTTACATCAGACCCTTTCCTATCAGACTCAACATTGAGATCAGGTGCATCCTGTTTCCATTGATCATCCTTGAGATGTTTCTACAACTTGATTGGAGTCCACCTGTGGTAAATTCAATTGATTGGACATGATTTGGAAAGGCACACACCTGTCTACATAAGGTCCCTCAGTTGACAGTGCATCAGAGCAAAAACCAAGCCATGAGGTTGAAGGAATTGTAGAGCTCCGAGACAGGATTGTGTCGAGGCACAGATCTGGGGAAGGGTACCAAAACATTTATGCAGTGTTGAAGGTCCCCAAGAACTCAGTGGCCTCCATCATTCTGCAGCATTGAAGGTCCCCAAGAACACAATGGCCTCCATCATTCTTAAATGGAAGAAGTTTGGAACCACCAAGACTCTTCCTCGAGCAATCAGGGGAGAAGGAGAAACTGTTAACATCAGCACAATGGATTGCTCCTGTTGTAATACATGGAAATAATTCAGGAATATTCAGTAGGATGGCAGTCAGTCGGGAGAGGACAATCTTTCAGTGCTGTACATCCCAAATGGCACTCTCTTCACTACAAAATGCACTACATTTGACTAGGTCCCATACGTTTCTGGTTAAAAGTAGTGCACTATATAGGGTGCCATGGGCCCTGGTCAAAAATAGTGCACTATGTAGGGGGGGGGGGGTGCAAACTGTGGCTGTGAAACATGTGTTATTATTATATAGCAAAGTGACCTTAGTGATAGACAGGGAAGTGACCTTAGTGATAGACAGGGAAGTGACCTTAGTGATAGACAGGGAAGTGACCTTAGTGAAGTGACCTTAGTGAAGTGACCTTAGTGATAGACAGGGAAGTGACCTTAGTGATAGACAGGGAAGTGACCATAGTGAAGTGACCTTAGTGATAGACAGGGTAGTGACCTTAGTGAAGTGACCTTAGTGATAGACAGGGAAGTGACCTTAGTGAAGTGACCTTAGTGATAGACAGGGAAGTGACCTTAGTGAAGTGACCTTAGTGATAGACAGGGAAGTGACCTTAGTGAAGTGACCTTAGTGATAGTTAGGGAAGTGACCTTAGTGATAGATAGGGAAGTGACCTTAGTGATAGATAGGGAAGTGACCTTAGTGAAGTGACCTTAGTGATAGACAGGGTAGTGACCTTAGTGATAGACAGGGAAGTGACCTTAGTGATAGACAGGGAAGTGACCTTAGTGATAGACAGGGAAGTGACCTTAGTGATAGATAGGGAAGTGACCTTAGTGATAGATAGGGAAGTGACCTTAGTGATAGACATGGACGTGACCTTAGTGAAGTGACCTTAGTGAAGTGACCTTAGTGATAGACAGGGAAGTGACCTTAGTGAAGTGACCTTAGTGATAGACAGGGAAGTGGCCTTAGTGATAGACAGGGAAGTGACCTTAGTGATAGACATGGAAGTGACCTTAGTGAAGTGACCTTAGTGATAGACAGGGAAGTGACCTTAGTGATAGACAGGGAAGTGACCTTAGTGAAGTGACCTTAGTGATAGACAGGGAAGTGACCTTAGTGAAGTGACCTTAGTGATAGACAGGGAAGTGACCTTAGTGATAGACAGGGAAGTGACCTTAGTGAAGTGACCTTAGTGATAGACAGGAAGTGGCCTTAGTGATAGACAGGGAAGTGACCTTAGTGATAGACAGGGAAGTGACCTTAGTGATAGACAGGGAAGTGACCTTAGTGATAGACAGGGAAGTGACCTTAGTGACCTTAGTGATAGATAGGGAAGTGACCTTAGTGATAGACATGGAAGTGACCTTAGTGACCTTAGTGATAGACATGGAAGTGACCTTAGTGACCTTAGTGATAGATAGGGAAGTGACCTTAGTGATAGATAGGGAAGTGACCTTAGTGATAGACAGGGAAGTGACCTTAGTGATAGACAGGGAAGTGACCTTAGTGATAGACAGGGAAGTGACCTTAGTGATAGACAGGGAAGTGACCTTAGTGAAGTGACCTTAGTGAAGTGACCTTAGTGATAGACGGGGAAGTGACCTTAGTGATAGACGGGGAAGTGACCTTAGTGATAGACGGGGAAGTGACCTTAGTGATAGATGGGGAAGTGACCTTAGTGATAGACAGGGAAGTGACCTTAGTGACCTTAGTGATAGACAGGGAAGTGACCTTAGTGATAGACAGGGAAGTGACCTTAGTGAAGTGACCTTAGTGATAGACAGGGAAGTGACCTTAGTGATAGACAGGGAAGTGACCTTAGTGATAGATAGGGAAGTGAAATTAGTGAAGTGACCTTAGTGATAGACAGGGAAGTGACCTTAGTGATAGACATGGAAGTGACCTTAGTGATAGACATGGAAGTGACCTTAGTGATAGATAGGGAAGTGACCTTAGTGAAGTGACCTTAGTGATAGACAGGGAAGTGACCTTAGTGATAGACAGGGTAGTGACCTTAGTGAAGTGACCTTAGTGATAGACAGGGTAGTGACCTTAGTGAAGTGACCTTAGTGATAGACAGGGTAGTGACCTTAGTGATAGACAGGGAAGTGACCTTAGTGACCTTAGTGATAGACAGGGAAGTGACCTTAGTGATAGACAGGGTAGTGACCTTAGTGATAGACAGGGAAGTGACCTTAGTGATAGACAGGGAAGTGACCTTAGTGATAGACAGGGTAGTGACCTTAGTGATAGACAGGGAAGTGACCTTAGTGACCTTAGTGATAGACAGGGAAGTGACCTTAGTGATAGACAGGGTAGTGACCTTAGTGATAGACAGGGAAGTGACCTTAGTGATAGACAGGGAAGTGACCTTAGTGATAGACAGGGAAGTGACCTTAGTGATAGACGGGGAAGTGACCTTAGTGATAGACAGGGAAGTGACCTTAGTGATAGAAAGGGAAGTGACCTTAGTGATAGACAGGGAAGTGACCTTAGTGATAGACAGGGAAGTGACCTTAGTGATAGATAGGGAAGTGACCTTAGTGATAGACAGGGAAGTGACCTTAGTGATAGACAGGGAAGTGACCTTAGTGAAGTGACCTTAGTGATAGATAGGGAAGTGACCTTAGTGATAGACAGGGAAGTGACCTTAGTGATAGACATGGAAGTGACCTTAGTGATAGACAGGGAAGTGACCTTAGTGAAGTGACCTTAGTGATAGATAGGGAAGTGACCTTAGTGATAGACAGGGAAGTGACCATAGTGAAGTGACCTTAGTGATAGATAGGGAAGTGACCTTAGTGATAGACAGGGAAGTGACCTTAGTGATAGACAGGGAAGTGACCTTAGTGATAGATCGGGAAGTGACCTTAGTGAAGTGACCTTAGTGAAGTGACCTTAGTGATAGACAGGGAAGTGACCTTAGTGATAGATAGGGAAGTGACCTTAGTGATAGATAGGGAAGTGACCTTAGTGATAGACAGGGAAGTGACCTTAGTGATAGATAGGGAAGTGACCTTAGTGATAGATAGGGAAGTGACCTTAGTGATAGACAGGGAAGTGACCTTAGTGATAGACAGGGAAGTGACCTTAGTGATAGACAGGGAAGTGACCTTAGTGATAGACAGGGAAGTGACCTTAGTGATAGACAGGGAAGTGACCTTAGTGATAGACAGGGAAGTGACCTTAGTGATAGATAGGGAAGTGACCTTAGTGATAGACAGGGAAGTGACCTTAGTGATAGACAGGGAAGTGACCTTAGTGAAGTGACCTTAGTGATAGATAGGGAAGTGACCTTAGTGATAGACAGGGAAGTGACCTTAGTGATAGACATGGAAGTGACCTTAGTGATAGACAGGGAAGTGACCTTAGTGAAGTGACCTTAGTGATAGATAGGGAAGTGACCTTAGTGATAGACAGGGAAGTGACCTTAGTGATAGACAGGGAAGTGACCTTAGTGATAGATAGGGAAGTGACCTTAGTGATAGATAGGGAAGTGACCTTAGTGATAGATAGGGAAGTGACCTTAGTGATAGACAGGGAAGTGACCTTAGTGATAGACAGGGAAGTGACCTTAGTGATAGATAGGGAAGTGACCTTAGTGAAGTGACCTTAGTGAAGTGACCTTAGTGATAGACAGGGAAGTGACCTTGGTGATAGATAGGGAAGTGACCTTAGTGATAGACAGGGAAGTGACCTTAGTGATAGATAGGGAATTGACCTTAGTGATAGATAGGGAAGTGACCTTAGTGATAGACATGGAAGTGACCTTAGTGAAGTGACCTTAGTGAAGTGACCTTAGTGATAGACAGGGAAGTGACCTTAGTGATAGACAGGGAAGTGACCTTAGTGAAGTGACCTTAGTGATAGACAGGGAAGTGACCTTAGTGATAGACAGGGAAGTGACCTTAGTGATAGACATGGAAGTGACCTTAGTGATAGATAGGGAAGTGACCTTAGTGATAAATAGGGAAGTGACCTTAGTGATAGAAAGGGAAGTGACCTTAGTGATAGACAGGGAAGTGACCTTAGTGATAGACAGGGAAGTGACCTTAGTGATAGACAGGGAAGTGACCTTAGTGACCTTAGTGATAGATAGGGAAGTGACCTTAGTGATAGACATGGAAGTGACCTTAGTGACCTTAGTGATAGACATGGAAGTGACCTTAGTGACCTTAGTGATAGATAGGGAAGTGACCTTGGTGATAGATAGGGAAGTGACCTTAGTGATAGACAGGGAAGTGACCTTAGTGATAAACAGGGAAGTGACCTTAGTGATAGACAGGGAAGTGACCTTAGTGATAGACAGGGAAGTGACCTTAGTGATAGACAGGGAAGTGACTTTAGTGAAGTGACCTTAGTGAAGTGACCTTAGTGATAGACAGGGAAGTGACCTTAGTGAAGTGACCTTAGTGATAGACAGGGAAGTGACCTTAGTGATAGACAGGGAAGTGACCTTAGTGATAGACATGGAAGTGACGTTAGTGATAGATAGGGAAGTGACCTTAGTGATAAATAGGGAAGTGACCTTAGTGATAGAAAGGGAAGTGACCTTAGTGATAGACAGGGAAGTGACCTTAGTGATAGACAGGGAAGTGACCTTAGTGACCTTAGTGATAGATAGGGAAGTGACCTTAGTGATAGACATGGAAGTGACCTTAGTGACCTTAGTGATAGACATGGAAGTGACCTTAGTGACCTTAGTGATAGATAGGGAAGTGACCTTGGTGATAGACAGGGAAGTGACCTTAGTGATATACAGGGAAGTGACCTTAGTGATAGACAGGGAAGTGACCTTAGTGATAGACAGGGAAGTGACCTTAGTGATAGACAGGGAAGTGACCTTAGTGAAGTGACCTTAGTGAAGTGACTTTAGTGATAGACAGGGAAGTGACCTTAGTGAAGTGACCTTAGTGATAGATGGGGAAGTGACCTTAGTGATAGACAGGGAAGTGACCTTAGTGATAGACAGGGAAGTGACCTTAGTGACCTTAGTGATAGACAGGGAAGTGACCTTAGTGATAGACAGGGAAGTGACCTTAGTGAAGTGACCTTAGTGATAGACAGGGAAGTGACCTTAGTGAAGTGACCTTAGTGATAGACAGGGAAGTGACCTTAGTGATAGATAGGGAAGTGACCTTAGTGAAGTGACCTTAGTGATAGACAGGGAAGTGACCTTAGTGATAGATAGGGAAGTGACCTTAATGATAGACAGGGAAGTGACCTTAGTGATAGACATGGAAGTGACCTTAGTGATAGACATGGAAGTGACCTTAGTGATAGATAGGGAAGTGACCTTAGTGAAGTGACCTTAGTGATAGACAGGGAAGTGACCTTAGTGATAGACAGGGTAGTGACCTTAGTGAAGTGACCTTAGTGATAGACAGGGTAGTGACCTTAGTGAAGTGACCTTAGTGATAGACAGGGCAGTGACCTTAGTGATAGACAGGGGAGTGACCTTAGTGACCTTAGTGATAGACAGGGAAGTGCCCTTAGTGATAGACAGGGTAGTGACCTTAGTGATAGACAGGGAAGTGACCTTAGTGATAGACAGGGAAGTGACCTTAGTGATAGACAGGGAAGTGACCTTAGTGATAGACGGGGAAGTGACCTTAGTGATAGACAGGGAAGTGACCTTAGTGATAGAAAGGGAAGTGACCTAAATGATAGACAGGGAAGTGACCTTAGTGATAGACAGGGAAGTGACCTTAGTGATAGACAGGGAAGTGACCTTAGTGATAGACAGGGAAGTGACCTTAGTGATAGACAGGGAAGTGACCTTAGTGAAGTGACCTTAGTGATAGATAGGGAAGAGACCTTAGTGAAGTGACCTTAGTGATAGACAGGGAAGTGACCTTAGTGACCTTAGTGATAGATAGGGAAGTGACCTTAGTGATAGACATGGAAGTGACCTTAGTGACCTTAGTGATAGACATGGAAGTGACCTTAGTGACCTTAGTGATAGATAGGGAAGTGACCTTAGTGATAGATAGGGAAGTGACCTTAGTGATAGACAGGGAAGTGACCTTAGTGATAGACAGGGAAGTGACCTTAGTGATAGACAGGGAAGTGACCTTAGTGATAGACAGGGAAGTGACCTTAGTGATAGACAGGGAAGTGACCTTAGTGAAGTGACCTTAGTGAAGTGACCTTAGTGATAGACAGGGAAGTGACCTTAGTGATAGACAGGGAAGTGACCTTAGTGATAGACAGGGAAGTGACCTTAGTGATAGACAGGGAAGTGACCTTAGTGATAGACAGGGAAGTGACCTTAGTGAAGTGACCTTAGTGAAGTGACCTTAGTGATAGACGGGGAAGTGACCTTAGTGATAGACGGGGAAGTGACCTTAGTGATAGACGGGGAAGTGACCTTAGTGATAGACAGGGAAGTGACCTTAGTGACCTTAGTGATAGACAGGGAAGTGACCTTAGTGATAGACAGGGAAGTGACCTTAGTGAAGTGACCTTAGTGATAGATAGGGAAGTGACCTTAGTGATAGACAGGGAAGTGACCTTAGTGATAGACATGGAAGTGACCTTAGTGATAGACAGGGAAGTGACCTTAGTGAAGTGACCTTAGTGATAGATAGGGAAGTGACCTTAGTGATAGACAGGGAAGTGACCTTAGTGAAGTGAACTTAGTGATAGATAGGGAAGTGACCTTAGTGATAGACAGGGAAGTGACCTTAGTGATAGACAGGGAAGTGACCTTAGTGATAGATAGGGAAGTGACCTTAGTGATAGATAGGGAAGTGACCTTAGTGATAGACAGGGAAGTGACCTTAGTGATAGATAGGGAAGTGACCTTAGTGATAGACAGGGAAGTGACCTTAGTGATAGATAGGGAAGTGACCTTAGTGAAGTGACCTTAGTGAAGTGACCTTAGTGATAGACAGGGAAGTGACCTTAGTGATAGATAGGGAAGTGACCTTAGTGATAGATAGGGAAGTGACCTTAGTGATAGATAGGGAAGTGACCTTAGTGATAGACATGGAAGTGACCTTAGTGAAGTGACCTTAGTGAAGTGACCTTAGTGAAGTGACCTTAGTGATAGACAGATAAGTGACCTTAGTGATAGACAGGGAAGTGACCTTAGTGAAGTGACCTTAGTGATAGACAGGGAAGTGACCTTAGTGATAGACAGGGAAGTGACCTTAGTGATAGACATGGAAGTGACCTTAGTGATAGAAAGGGAAGTGACCTTAGTGATAGACAGGGAAGTGACCTTAGTGACCTTAGTGATAGACAGGGAAGTGACCTTAGTGATAGACAGGGTAGTGACCTTAGTGATAGACAGGGTAGTGACCTTAGTGATAGACAGGGAAGTGACCTTAGTGATAGACAGGGAAGTGACCTTAGTGATAGACGGGGAAGTGACCTTAGTGATAGACAGGGAAGTGACCTTAGTGATAGAAAGGGAAGTGACCTTAGTGATAGACAGGGAAGTGACCTTAGTGATAGACAGGGAAGTGACCTTAGTGATAGATAGGGAAGTGACCTTAGTGATAGACAGGGAAGTGACCTTAGTGATAGACAGGGAAGTGACCTTAGTGAAGTGACCTTAGTGATAGATAGGGAAGTGACCTTAGTGATAGACAGGGAAGTGACCTTAGTGATAGACATGGAAGTGACCTTAGTGATAGACAGGGAAGTGACCTTAGTGAAGTGACCTTAGTGATAGATAGGGAAGTGACCTTAGTGATAGACAGGGAAGTGACCTTAGTGAAGTGACCTTAGTGATAGATAGGGAAGTGACCTTAGTGATAGACAGGGAAGTGACCTTAGTGATAGACAGGGAAGTGACCTTAGTGATAGATAGGGAAGTGACCTTAGTGACCTTAGTGATAGACAGGGAAGTGCCCTTAGTGATAGATAGGGAAGTGACCTTAGTGATAGACAGGGAAGTGACCTTAGTGATGGATAGGGAAGTGACCTTAGTGAAGTGACCTTAGTGAAGTGACCTTAGTGATAGACAGGGAAGTGACCTTAGTGATAGATAGGGAAGTGACCTTAGTGATAGATAGGGAAGTGACCTTAGTGATAGATAGGGAAGTGACCTTAGTGATAGATAGGGAAGTGACCTTAGTGATAGACAGGGAAGTGACCTTAGTGAAGTGACCTTAGTGAAGTGACCTTAGTGAAGTGACCTTAGTGATAGACAGGGAAGTGACCTTAGTGATAGACAGGGAAGTGACCTTAGTGAAGTGACCTTAGTGAAGTGACCTTAGTGATAGACAGGGAAGTGACCTTAGTGATAGACAGGGAAGTGACCTTAGTGAAGTGACCTTAGTGATAGACAGGGAAGTGACCTTAGTGATAGACAGGGAAGTGACCTTAGTGATAGACATGGAAGTGACCTTAGTGATAGATAGGGAAGTGACCTTAGTGATAGATAGGGAAGTGACCTTAGTGATAAATAGGGAAGTGACCTTAGTGATAGAAAGGGAAGTGACCTTAGTGATAGACAGGGAAGTGACCTTAGTGACCTTAGTGATAGACAGGGAAGTGACCTTAGTGATAGACAGGGTAGTGACCTTAGTGATAGACAGGGAAGTGACCTTAGTGATAGACAGGGAAGTGACCTTAGTGATAGACAGGGAAGTGACCTTAGTGATAGACGGGGAAGTGACCTTAGTGATAGATAGGGAAGTGACCTTAGTGATAAATAGGGAAGTGACCTTAGTGATAGAAAGGGAAGTGACCTTAGTGATAGACAGGGAAGTGACCTTAGTGATAGACAGGGAAGTGACCTTAGTGATAGACAGGGAAGTGACCTTAGTGACCTTAGTGATAGATAGGGAAGTGACCTTAGTGATAGACATGGAAGTGACCTTAGTGACCTTAGTGATAGACATGGAAGTGACCTTAGTGACCTTAGTGATAGATAGGGAAGTGACCATAGTGATAGATAGGGAAATGACCTTAGTGATAGACAGGGAAGTGACCTTAGTGATAGACAGGGAAGTGACCTTAGTGATAGACAGGGAAGTGACCTTAGTGATAGACAGGGAAGTGACCTTAGTGAAGTGACCTTAGTGATAGACGGGGAAGTGACCTTAGTGATAGACAGGGAAGTGACCTTAGTGATAGACAGGGAAGTGACCTTAGTGACCTTAGTGATAGACAGGGAAGTGACCTTAGTGATAGACAGGGAAGTGACCTTAGTGAAGTGACCTTAGTGATAGACAGGGAAGTGACCTTAGTGATAGACAGGGAAGTGACCTTAGTGATAGACATGGAAGTGACCTTAGTGATAGACATGGAAGTGACCTTAGTGATAGATAGGGAAGTGACCTTAGTGAAGTGACCTTAGTGATAGACAGGGAAGTGACCTTAGTGATAGACAGGGTAGTGACCTTAGTGAAGTGACCTTAGTGATAGACAGGGCAGTGACCTTAGTGATAGACAGGGAAGTGACCTTAGTGACCTTAGTGATAGACAGGGAAGTGCCCTTAGTGATAGACAGGGAAGTGACCTTAGTGATAGACAGGGAAGTGACCTTAGTGATAGACGGGGAAGTGACCTTAGTGATAGACAGGGAAGTGACCTTAGTGATAGAAAGGGAAGTGACCTTAGTGATAGACAGGGAAGTGACCTTAGTGATAGACAGGGAAGTGACCTTAGTGATAGATAGGGAAGTGACCTTAGTGATAGACAGGGAAGTGACCTTAGTGATAGACAGGGAAGTGACCTTAGTGAAGTGACCTTAGTGATAGATAGGGAAGTGACCTTAGTGAAGT
Organism: Oncorhynchus nerka; assembly: GCF_034236695.1. Lineage (NCBI taxonomy): Eukaryota > Metazoa > Chordata > Actinopteri > Salmoniformes > Salmonidae > Oncorhynchus > Oncorhynchus nerka. Next base: position 19,376 of record NW_027039821.1, on the reverse strand, counting down.
GACCTTAGTGATAGACAGGGAAGTGACCTTAGTGACCTTAGTGATAGATAGGGAAGTGACCTTAGTGATAGACATGGAAGTGACCTTAGTGACCTTTGTGATAGACATGGAAGTGACCTTAGTGACCTTAGTGATAGATAGGGAAGTGACCTTAGTGATAGATAGGGAAGTGACCTTAGTGATAGACAGGGAAGTGACCTTAGTGATAGACAGGGAAGTGACCTTAGTGATAGACAGGGAAGTGACCTTAGTGATAGACAGGGAAGTGACCTTAGTGAAGTGACCTTAGTGAAGTGACCTTAGTGATAGACAGGGAAGTGACCTTAGTGATAGACAGGGAAGTGACCTTAGTGATAGACAGGGAAGTGACCTTAGTGATAGACAGGGAAGTGACCTTAGTGAAGTGACCTTAGTGAAGTGACCTTAGTGAAGTGACCTTAGTGATAGACGGGAAGTGACCTTAGTGATAGACGGGAAGTGACCTTAGTGATAGACGGGGAAGGGACCTTAGTGATAGACGGGGAAGTGACCTTAGTGATAGACAGGGAAGTGACCTTAGTGACCTTAGTGATAGACAGGGAAGTGACGTTAGTGAAGTGACCTTAGTGACCTTAGTGATAGACAGGGAAGTGACCTTAGTGATAGACAGGGTAGTGACCTTAGTGATAGACAGGGAAGTGACCTTAGTGATAGACAGGGAAGTGACCTTAGTGATAGACAGGGAAGTGACCTTAGTGATAGACGGGGAAGTGACCTTAGTGATAGACAGGGAAGTGACCTTAGTGATAGACGGGGAAGTGACCTTAGTGATAGATAGGGAAGTGACCTTAGTGATAAATAGGGAAGTGACCTTAGTGATAGAAAGGGAAGTGACCTTAGTGATAGACAGGGAAGTGACCTTAGTGATAGACAGGGAAGTGACCTGAGTGATAGACAGGGAAGTGACCTTAGTGACCTTAGTGATAGACAGGGAAGTGACCTTAGTGAAGTGACCTTAGTGAAGTGACCTTAGTGAAGTGACCTTAGTGATAGACGGGGAAGTGACCTTAGTGATAGACGGGGAAGTGACCTTAGTGATAGACGGGGAAGGGACCTTAGTGATAGACGGGGAAGTGACCTTAGTGATAGACAGGGAAGTGACCTTAGTGACCTTAGTGATAGACAGGGAAGTGACGTTAGTGAAGTGACCTTAGTGACCTTAGTGATAGACAGAGAAGTGACCTTAGTGATAGACAGGGTAGTGACCTTAGTGATAGACAGGGAAGTGACCTTAGTGATAGACAGGGAAGTGACCTTAGTGATAGACAGGGAAGTGACCTTAGTGATAGACGGGAAGTGACCTTAGTGATAGATAGGAAGTGACCTTAGTGATAAATAGGAAGTGACCTTAGTGATAGAAAGGAAGTGACCTTAGTGATAGACAGGGAAGTGACCTTAGTGATAGACAGGGAAGTGACCTGAGTGATAGACAGGGAAGTGACCTTAGTGACCTTAGTGATAGATAGGGAAGTGACCTTAGTGATAGAAAGGGAAGTGACCTTAGTGATAGACAGGGAAGTGACCTTAGTGATAGACAGGAAAGTGACCTGAGTGATAGACAGGGAAGTGACCTTAGTGACCTTAGTGATAGATAGGGAAGTGACCTTAGTGATAGACATGGAAGTGACCTTAGTGATAGACATGGAAGTGACCTTAGTGACCTTAATGATAGATAGGGAAGTGACCATAGTGATAGATAGGGAAGTGACCTTAGTGATAGACAGGGAAGTGACCTTAGTGATAGACAGGGAAGTGACCTTAGTGATAGACAGGGAAGTGACCTTAGTGATAGACAGGGAAGTGACCTTAGTGATAGACAGGGAAGTGACCTTAGTGATAGACAGGGAAGTGACCTTAGTGATAGACAGGGAAGTGACCTTAGTGATAGACAGGGAAGTGACCTAGTGAAGTGACCTTAGTGAAGTGACCTTAGTGATAGACAGGGAAGTGACCTTAGTGAAGTGACCTTAGTGATAGACGGGGAAGTGACCTTAGTGATAGACAGGGAAGTGACCTTAGTGATAGACAGGGAAGTGACCTTAGTGACCTTAGTGATAGACAGGGAAGTGACCTTAGTGATAGACAGGGAAGTGACCTTAGTGAAGTGACCTTAGTGATAGACAGGGAAGTGACCTTAGTGAAGTGACCTTAGTGATAGACAGGGAAGTGACCTTAGTGATAGATAGGGAAGTGACCTTAGTGAAGTGACCTTAGTGATAGACAGGGAAGTGACCTTAGTGATAGATAGGGAAGTGACCTTAGTGATAGACAGGGAAGTGACCTTAGTGATAGACATGGAAGTGACCTTAGTGATAGACATGGAAGTGACCTTAGTGATAGATAGGGAAGTGACCTTAGTGAAGTGACCTTAGTGATAGACAGGGAAGTGACCTTAGTGATAGACAGGGTAGTGACCTTAGTGAAGTGACCTTAGTGATAGACAGGGCAGTGACCTTAGTGATAGACAGGGAAGTGACCTTAGTGACCTTAGTGATAGACAGGGAAGTGCCCTTAGTGATAGACAGGGTAGTGACCTTAGTGATAGACAGGGAAGTGACCTTAGTGATAGACAGGGAAGTGACCTTAGTGATAGACAGGGAAGTGACCTTAGTGATGGACGGGGAAGTGACCTTAGTGATAGACAGGGAAGTGACCTTAGTGATAGACAGGGAAGTGACCTTAGTGATAGACAGGGAAGTGACCTTAGTGAAGTGACCTTAGTGAAGTGACCTTAGTGATAGACAGGGAAGTGACCTTAGTGAAGTGACCTTAGTGATAGAAAGGGAAGTGACCTTAGTGATAGACAGGGAAGTGACCTTAGTAATAGACAGGGAAGTGACCTTAGTGAAGTGACCTTAGTGATAGATAGGGAAGTGACCTTAGTGAAGTGACCTTAGTGATAGACAGGGAAGTGACCTTAGTGATAGATAGGGAAGTGACCTTAGTGAAGTGACCTTAGTGATAGACAGGGAAGTGACCTTAGTGATAGATAGGGAAGTGACCTTAGTGATAGACAGGGAAGTGACCTTAGTGATAGACATGGAAGTGACCTTAGTGATAGACATGGAAGTGACCTTAGTGATAGATAGGGAAGTGACCTTAGTGAAGTGCCCTTAGTGATAGACAGGGTAGTGACCTTAGTGATAGACAGGGAAGTGACCTTAGTGATAGACAGGGAAGTGACCTTAGTGATAGACAGGGAAGTGACCTTAGTGATAGACGGGGAAGTGACCTTAGTGATAGACAGGGAAGTGACCTTAGTGATAGACAGGGAAGTGACCTTAGTGATAGACAGGGAAGTGACCTTAGTGAAGTGACCTTAGTGAAGTGACCTTAGTGATAGACAGGGAAGTGACCTTAGTGAAGTGACCTTAGTGATAGAAAGGGAAGTGACCTTAGTGATAGACATGGAAGTGACCTTAGTGATAGATAGGGAAGTGACCTTAGTGAAGTGACCTTAGTGATAGACAGGGAAGTGACCTTAGTGATAGACAGGGAAGTGACCTTAGTGATAGACAGGGAAGTGACCTTAGTGATAGACATGGAAGTGACCTTAGTGATAGACATGGAAGTGACCTTAGTGATAGATAGGGAAGTGACCTTAGTGAAGTGACCTTAGTGATAGACAGGGAAGTGACCTTAGTGATAGACAGGGTAGTGACCTTAGTGAAGTGACCTTAGTGATAGACAGGGCAGTGACCTTAGTGATAGACAGGGAAGTGACCTTAGTGACCTTAGTGATAGACAGGGAAGTGCCCTTAGTGATAGACAGGGAAGTGACCTTAGTGATAGACAGGGAAGTGACCTTAGTGATAGACGGGGAAGTGACCTTAGTGATAGACAGGGAAGTGACCTTAGTGATAGAACGGGAAGTGACCTTAGTGATAGACAGGGAAGTGACCTTAGTGATAGACAGGGAAGTGACCATAGTGATAGATAGGGAAGTGACCTTAGTGATAGACAGGGAAGTGACCTTAGTGATAGACAGGGAAGTGACCTTAGTGAAGTGACCTTAGTGATAGATAGGGAAGTGACCTTAGTGAAGTGACCTTAGTGATAGACAGGGAAGTGACCTTAGTGACCTTAGTGATAGATAGGGAAGTGACCTTAGTGATAGACATGGAAGTGACCTTAGTGATAGACATGGAAGTGACCTTAGTGACCTTAGTGATAGATAGGGAAGTGACCTTAGTGATAGATAGGGAAGTGACCTTAGTGATAGACAGGGAAGTGACCTTAGTGATAGACAGGGAAGTGACCTTAGTGATAGACAGGGAAGTGACCTTAGTGATAGACAGGGAAGTGACCTTAGTGAAGTGACCTTAGTGAAGTGACCTTAGTGATAGACAGGGAAGTGACCTTAGTGATAGACAGGGAAGTGACCTTAGTGATAGACAGGGAAGTGACCTTAGTGATAGACAGGGAAGTGACCTTAGTGATAGACAGGGAAGTGACCTTAGTGAAGTGACCTTAGTGAAGTGACCTTAGTGAAGTGACCTTAGTGATAGACGGGGAAGTGACCTTAGTGATAGACGGGGAAGTGACCTTAGTGATAGACGGGGAAGGGACCTTAGTGGTAGACGGGGAAGTGACCTTAGTGATAGACAGGGAAGTGACCTTAGTGACCTTAGTGATAGACAGGGAAGTGACGTTAGTGAAGTGACCTTAGTGACCTTAGTGATAGACAGAGAAGTGACCTTAGTGATAGACAGGGTAGTGACCTTAGTGATAGACAGGGAAGTGACCTTAGTGATAGACAGGGAAGTGACCTTAGTGATAGACAGGGAAGTGACCTTAGTGATAGACGGGGAAGTGACCTTAGTGATAGATAGGGAAGTGACCTTAGTGATAAATAGGGAAGTGACCTTAGTGATAGAAAGGGAAGTGACCTTAGTGATAGACAGGGAAGTGACCTTAGTGATAGACAGGGAAGTGACCTGAGTGATAGACAGGGAAGTGACCTTAGTGACCTTAGTGATAGATAGGGAAGTGACCTTAGTGATAGAAAGGGAAGTGACCTTAGTGATAGACAGGGAAGTGACCTTAGTGATAGACAGGAAAGTGACCTGAGTGATAGACAGGGAAGTGACCTTAGTGACCTTAGTGATAGATAGGGAAGTGACCTTAGTGATAGACATGGAAGTGACCTTAGTGATAGACATGGAAGTGACCTTAGTGACCTTAATGATAGATAGGGAAGTGACCATAGTGATAGATAGGGAAGTGACCTTAGTGATAGACAGGGAAGTGACCTTAGTGATAGACAGGGAAGTGACCTTAGTGATAGACAGGGAAGTGACCTTAGTGATAGACAGGGAAGTGACCTTAGTGATAGACAGGGAAGTGACCTTAGTGATAGACAGGGAAGTGACCTTAGTGATAGACAGGGAAGTGACCTTAGTGAAGTGACCTTAGTGAAGTGACCTTAGTGATAGACAGGGAAGTGACCTTAGTGAAGTGACCTTAGTGATAGACGGGGAAGTGACCTTAGTGATAGACAGGGAAGTGACCTTAGTGATAGACAGGGAAGTGACCTTAGTGACCTTAGTGATAGACAGGGAAGTGACCTTAGTGATAGACAGGGAAGTGACCTTAGTGAAGTGACCTTAGTGATAGACAGGGAAGTGACCTTAGTGAAGTGACCTTAGTGATAGACAGGGAAGTGACCTTAGTGATAGATAGGGAAGTGACCTTAGTGAAGTGACCTTAGTGATAGACAGGGAAGTGACCTTAGTGATAGATAGGGAAGTGACCTTAGTGATAGACAGGGAAGTGACCTTAGTGATAGACATGGAAGTGACCTTAGTGATAGACATGGAAGTGACCTTAGTGATAGATAGGGAAGTGACCTTAGTGAAGTGACCTTAGTGATAGACAGGGAAGTGACCTTAGTGATAGACAGGGTAGTGACCTTAGTGAAGTGACCTTAGTGATAGACAGGGCAGTGACCTTAGTGATAGACAGGGAAGTGACCTTAGTGACCTTAGTGATAGACAGGGAAGTGCCCTTAGTGATTAGTGACCTTAGTGATAGACAGGGAAGTGACCTTAGTGATAGACAGGGAAGTGACCTTAGTGATAGACAGGGAAGTGACCTTAGTGATAGACAGGGAAGTGACCTTAGTGATGGACGGGGAAGTGACCTTAGTGATAGACAGGGAAGTGACCTTAGTGATAGACAGGGAAGTGACCTTAGTGATAGACAGGGAAGTGACCTTAGTGAAGTGACCTTAGTGAAGTGACCTTAGTGATAGACAGGGAAGTGACCTTAGTGAAGTGACCTTAGTGATAGAAAGGGAAGTGACCTTAGTGATAGACAGGGAAGTGACCTTAGTAATAGACAGGGAAGTGACCTTAGTGAAGTGACCTTAGTGATAGATAGGGAAGTGACCTTAGTGAAGTGACCTTAGTGATAGACAGGGAAGTGACCTTAGTGATAGATAGGGAAGTGACCTTAGTGATAGACAGGGAAGTGACCTTAGTGATAGACATGGAAGTGACCTTAGTGATAGACATGGAAGTGACCTTAGTGATAGATAGGGAAGTGACCTTAGTGAAGTGACCTTAGTGATAGACAGGGAAGTGCCCTTAGTGATAGACAGGGTAGTGACCTTAGTGATAGACAGGGAAGTGACCTTAGTGATAGACAGGGAAGTGACCTTAGTGATAGACAGGGAAGTGACCTTAGTGATAGACGGGGAAGTGACCTTAGTGATAGACAGGGAAGTGACCTTAGTGATAGACAGGGAAGTGACCTTAGTGATAGACAGGGAAGTGACCTTAGTGAAGTGACCTTAGTGAAGTGACCTTAGTGATAGACAGGGAAGTGACCTTAGTGAAGTGACCTTAGTGATAGAAAGGGAAGTGACCTTAGTGATAGACATGGAAGTGACCTTAGTGATAGATAGGGAAGTGACCTTAGTGAAGTGACCTTAGTGATAGACAGGGAAGTGACCTTAGTGATAGACAGGGAAGTGACCTTAGTGATAGACAGGGAAGTGACCTTAGTGATAGACAGGGAAGTGACCTTAGTGAAGTGACCTTAGTGAAGTGACCTTAGTGAAGTGACCTTAGTGATAGACGGGGAAGTGACCTTAGTGATAGACGGGGAAGTGACCTTAGTGATAGACGGGGAAGTGACCTTAGTGATAGACGGGGAAGTGACCTTAGTGATAGACAGGGAAGTGACCTTAGTGATAGACAGGGAAGTGACCTTAGTGATAGACAGGGAAGTGACCTTAGTGAAGTGACCTTAGTGAAGTGACCTTAGTGATAGACAGGGAAGTGACCTTAGTGAAGTGACCTTAGTGATAGAAAGGGAAGTGACCTTAGTGATAGACAGGGAAGTGACCTTAGTGATAGACAGGGAAGTGACCTTAGTGATAGATAGGGAAGTGACCTTAGTGATAGACAGGGAAGTGACCTTAGTGATAGACAGGGAAGTGACCTTAGTGAAGTGACCTTAGTGATAGATAGGGAAGTGACCTTAGTGAAGTGACCTTAGTGATAGACAGGGAAGTGACCTTAGTGATAGATAGGGAAGTGACCTTAGTGAAGTGACCTTAGTGATAGACAGGGAAGTGACCTTAGTGATAGATAGGGAAGTGACCTTAGTGATAGACAGGGAAGTGACCTTAGTGATAGACATGGAAGTGACCTTAGTGATAGACATGGAAGTGACCTTAGTGATAGATAGGGAAGTGACCTTAGTGAAGTGACCTTAGTGATAGACAGGGAAGTGACCTTAGTGATAGATAGGGAAGTGACCTTAGTGATAGACAGGGTAGTGACCTTAGTGATAGACATGGAAGTGACCTTAGTGATAGACATGGGAAGTGACCTTAGTGATAGATAGGAAGTGACCTTAGTGAAGTGACCTTAGTGATAGACAGGAAGTGACCTTAGTGATAGACAGGGGAAGTGACCTTAGTGATAGACAGGGAAGTGACCTTAGTGATAGACAGGAAGTGACCTTAGTGAAGTGACCTTAGTGAAGTGACCTTAGTGAAGTGACCTTAGTGATAGACGGGGAAGTGACCTTAGTGATAGACGGGGAAGTGACCTTAGTGATAGACGGGGAAGTGACCTTAGTGATAGACGGGGAAGTGACCTTAGTGATAGACAGGGAAGTGACCTTAGTGAAGTGACCTTAGTGATAGACAGGGAAGTGACCTTAGTGATAGACAGGGAAGTGACCTTAGTGATAGACAGGGTAGTGACCTTAGTGAAGTGACCTTAGTGATAGACAGGGCAGTGACCTTAGTGATAGACAGGGAAGTGACCTTAGTGACCTTAGTGATAGACAGGGAAGTGCCCTTAGTGATAGACAGGGTAGTGACCTTAGTGATAGACAGGGAAGTGACCTTAGTGATAGACAGGGAAGTGACCTTAGTGATAGACAGGGAAGTGACCTTAGTGATAGACGGGGAAGTGACCTTAGTGATAGACATGGAAGTGACCTTAGTGATAGAAAGGGAAGTGACCTTAGTGATAGACAGGGAAGTGACCTTAGTGATAGACAGGGAAGTGACCTTAGTGATAGATAGGGAAGTGACCTTAGTGATAGACAGGGAAGTGACCTTAGTGATAGACGGGGAAGTGACCTTAGTGATAGACAGGGAAGTGACCTTAGTGAAGTGACCTTAGTGATAGACAGGGAAGTGACCTTAGTGATAGACAGGGAAGTGACCTTAGTGATAGACAGGGTAGTGACCTTAGTGAAGTGACCTTAGTGATAGACAGGGCAGTGACCTTAGTGATAGACAGGGAAGTGACCTTAGTGACCTTAGTGATAGACAGGGAAGTGCCCTTAGTGATAGACAGGGTAGTGACCTTAGTGATAGACAGGGAAGTGACCTTAGTGATAGACAGGAAGTGACCTTAGTGATAGACAGGGAAGTGACCTTAGTGATAGACAGGGAAGTGACCTTAGTGATAGAAAGGGAAGTGACCTTAGTGATAGACATGGAAGTGACCTTAGTGATAGATAGGGAAGTGACCTTAGTGAAGTGACCTTAGTGATAGACAGGAAGTGACCTTAGTGATAGACAGGAAGTGACCTTAGTGATAGACAGGGAAGTGACCTTAGTGATAGACAGGGAAGTGACCTTAGTGAAGTGACCTTAGTGAAGTGACCTTAGTGAAGTGACCTTAGTGATAGACGGGGAAGTGACCTTAGTGATAGACAGGGAAGTGACCTTAGTGATAGACGGGAAGTGACCTTAGTGATAGACGGGAAGTGACCTTAGTGATAGACAGGAAGTGACCTTAGTGATAGACAGGGAAGTGACCTTAGTGATAGACAGGGAAGTGACCTTAGTGAAGTGACCTTAGTGAAGTGACCTTAGTGATAGACAGGAAGTGACCTTAGTGAAGTGACCTTAGTGATAGAAAGGGAAGTGACCTTAGTGATAGACAGGGAAGTGACCTTAGTGATAGACAGGGAAGTGACCTTAGTGATAGATAGGGAAGTGACCTTAGTGATAGACAGGGAAGTGACCTTAGTGATAGACAGGGAAGTGACCTTAGTGAAGTGACCTTAGTGATAGATAGGGAAGTGACCTTAGTGAAGTGACCTTAGTGATAGACAGGGAAGTGACCTTAGTGATAGATAGGGAAGTGACCTTAGTGAAGTGACCTTAGTGATAGACAGGGAAGTGACCTTAGTGATAGATAGGGAAGTGACCTTAGTGATAGACAGGGAAGTGACCTTAGTGATAGACATGGAAGTGACCTTAGTGATAGACATGGAAGTGACCTTAGTGATAGATAGGGAAGTGACCTTAGTGAAGTGACCTTAGTGATAGACAGGGAAGTGACCTTAGTGATAGATAGGGAAGTGACCTTAGTGATAGACAGGGTAGTGACCTTAGTGATAGACATGGAAGTGACCTTAGTGATAGACATGGAAGTGACCTTAGTGATAGATAGGGAAGTGACCTTAGTGAAGTGACCTTAGTGATAGACAGGGAAGTGACCTTAGTGATAGACAGGGAAGTGACCTTAGTGATAGACAGGGAAGTGACCTTAGTGATAGACAGGGAAGTGACCTTAGTGAAGTGACCTTAGTGAAGTGACCTTAGTGAAGTGACCTTAGTGATAGACGGGGAAGTGACCTTAGTGATAGACGGGGAAGTGACCTTAGTGATAGACGGGGAAGTGACCTTAGTGATAGACGGGGAAGTGACCTTAGTGATAGACAGGGAAGTGACCTTAGTGAAGTGACCTTAGTGATAGACAGGGAAGTGACCTTAGTGATAGACAGGGAAGTGACCTTAGTGATAGACAGGGTAGTGACCTTAGTGAAGTGACCTTAGTGATAGACAGGGCAGTGACCTTAGTGATAGACAGGGAAGTGACCTTAGTGACCTTAGTGATAGACAGGGAAGTGCCCTTAGTGATAGACAGGGTAGTGACCTTAGTGATAGACAGGGAAGTGACCTTAGTGATAGACAGGGAAGTGACCTTAGTGATAGACAGGGAAGTGACCTTAGTGATAGACGGGAAGTGACCTTAGTGATAGACATGGAAGTGACCTTAGTGATAGAAAGGGAAGTGACCTTAGTGATAGACAGGGAAGTGACCTTAGTGATAGACAGGGAAGTGACCTTAGTGATAGATAGGGAAGTGACCTTAGTGATAGACAGGGAAGTGACCTTAGTGATAGACGGGGAAGTGACCTTAGTGATAGACAGGGAAGTGACCTTAGTGAAGTGACCTTAGTGATAGACAGGGAAGTGACCTTAGTGATAGACAGGGAAGTGACCTTAGTGATAGACAGGGTAGTGACCTTAGTGAAGTGACCTTAGTGATAGACAGGGCAGTGACCTTAGTGATAGACAGGGAAGTGACCTTAGTGACCTTAGTGATAGACAGGGAAGTGCCCTTAGTGATAGACAGGGTAGTGACCTTAGTGATAGACAGGGAAGTGACCTTAGTGATAGACAGGGAAGTGACCTTAGTGATAGACAGGGAAGTGACCTTAGTGATAGACAGGGAAGTGACCTTAGTGATAGAAAGGGAAGTGACCTTAGTGATAGACAGGGAAGTGACCTTAGTGATAGAAAGGGAAGTGACCTTAGTGATAGACAGGGAAGTGACCTTAGTGATAGACAGGGAAGTGACCTTAGTGATAGATAGGGAAGTGACCTTAGTGATAGACAGGGAAGTGACCTTAGTGATAGACAGGGAAGTGACCTTAGTGAAGTGACCTTAGTGATAGATAGGGAAGTGACCTTAGTGAAGTGACCTTAGTGATAGACAGGAAAGTGACCTTAGTGATAGATAGGGAAGTGACCTTAGTGAAGTGACCTTAGTGATAGACAGGGAAGTGACCTTAGTGATAGATAGGGAAGTGACCTTAGTGATAGACAGGGAAGTGACCTTAGTGATAGACATGGAAGTGACCTTAGTGATAGACAGGGAAGTGACCTTAGTGATAGACAGGGTAGTGACCTTAGTGAAGTGACCTTAGTGATAGACAGGGCAGTGACCTTAGTGATAGACAGGGAAGTGACCTTAGTGACCTTAGTGATAGACAGGGAAGTGCCCTTAGTGATAGACAGGGAAGTGACCTTAGTGATAGACGGGGAAGTGACCTTAGTGATAGACAGGGAAGTGACCTTAGTGATAGAAAGGGAAGTGACCTTAGTGATAGACAGGGAAGTGACCTTAGTGATAGACAGGGAAGTGACCTTAGTGATAGATAGGGAAGTGACCTTAGTGATAGACAGGGAAGTGACCTTAGTGATAGACAGGGAAGTGACCTTAGTGAAGTGACCTTAGTGATAGACAGGGAAGTGACCTTAGTGACCTTAGTGATAGATAGGGAAGTGACCTTAGTGATAGACATGGAAGTGACCTTAGTGACCTTAGTGATAGACATGGAAGTGACCTTAGTGACCTTAGTGATAGATAGGGAAGTGACCTTAGTGATAGATAGGGAAGTGACCTTAGTGATAGACAGGGAAGTGACCTTAGTGAAAGACAGGGAAGTGACCTTAGTGATAGACAGGGAAGTGACCTTAGTGATAGACAGGGAAGTGACCTTAGTGATAGACAGGGAAGTGACCTTAGTGAAGTGACCTTAGTGAAGTGACCTTAGTGATAGACAGGGAAGTGACCTTAGTGATAGACAGGGAAGTGACCTTAGTGATAGACAGGGAAGTGACCTTAGTGATAGACAGGGAAGTGACCTTAGTGAAGTGACCTTATTGAAGTGACCTTAGTGATAGACGGGGAAGTGACCTTAGTGATAGACGGGGAAGTGACCTTAGTGATAGACGGGGAAGTGACCTTAGTGATAGACAGGGAAGTGACCTTAGTGACCTTAGTGATAGACAGGGAAGTGACCTTAGTGATAGACAGGGAAGTGACCTTAGTGACCTTAGTGATAGACAGGGAAGTGACCTTAGTGATAGACAGGGAAGTGACCTTAGTGAAGTGACCTTAGTGATAGACAGGGAAGTGACCTTAGTGATAGACAGGGAAGTGACCTTAGTGAAGTGACCTTAGTGATAGACAGGGAAGTGACCTTAGTGATAGATAGGGAAGTGACCTTAGTGAAGTGACCTTAGTGATAGACAGGGAAGTGACCTTAGTGATAGACATGGAAGTGACCTTAGTGATAGACATGGAAGTGACCTTAGTGATAGATAGGGAAGTGACCTTAGTGAAGAGTCCTTAGTGATAGACAGGGTAGTGACCTTAGTGAAGTGACCTTAGTGATAGAGAGGGTAGTGACCTTAGTGATAGACAGGGAAGTGACCTTAGTGAAGTGACCTTAGTGAAGTGACCTTAGTGATAGACAGGGAAGTGACCTTAGTGATAGACAGGGAAGTGACCTTAGTGATAGACAGGGAAGTGACCTTAGTGATAGACGGGGAAGTGACCTTAGTGATAGACAGGGAAGTGACCTTAGTGATAGAAAGGGAAGTGACCTTAGTGATAGACAGGGAAGTGACCTTAGTGATAGACAGGGAAGTGACCTTAGTGAAGTGACCTTAGTGATAGATAGGGAAGTGACCTTAGTGATAGACAGGGAAGTGACCTTAGTGATAGACATGGAAGTGACCTTAGTGATAGACAGGGAAGTGACCTTAGTGAAGTGACCTTAGTGATAGATAGGGAAGTGACCTTAGTGAAGTGACCTTAGTGATAGATAGGGAAGTGACCTTAGTGATAGACAGGGAAGTGACCTTAGTGATAGACAGGGAAGTGACCTTAGTGATAGACATGGAAGTGACCTTAGTGACCTTAGTGATAGATAGGGAAGTGACCTTAGTGATAGATAGGGAAGTGACCTTAGTGATAGACAGGGAAGTGACCTTAGTGATAGACAGGGAAGTGACCTTAGTGATAGACAGGGAAGTGACCTTAGTGATAGACAGGGAAGTGACCTTAGTGATAGACAGGGAAGTGACCTTAGTGAAATGACCTTAGTGAAGTGACCTTAGTGATAGACGGGGAAGTGACCTTAGTGATAGACAGGGAAGTGACCTTAGTGATAGACAGGGAAGTGACCTTAGTGACCTTAGTGATAGACAGGGAAGTGACCTTAGTGATAGACAGGGAAGTGACCTTAGTGAAGTGACCTTAGTGATAGACAGGGAAGTGACCTTAGTGAAGTGAGTGTGAGTGTGAGTGTGTGTGTAAACCCATGTGTGTGTGATTGCTTACTTATCTTGACATGCAAACATTTACAACGAGTGGCAGAATCACACGGGACATGCGAACCTACGTCAGCAGAATTTCCTTCATTTCACAAAATGCGGTAATGAAATGTGACATTTATTTAGATGAGTGTCGCTCATAGGTTTATATCCCAAATGGCGCCCTATTCCCTTTATAGTGCACTTCTTTTGGTCAGAAGTAGTGCGCATGGAAGTAGGGTGCCAGCCCCAGAGCTTTCCAGGTAGCTGGGGGATAAGTCAAGGTTAGAATGAGCTTCTTTCCAGGCACTGATCCCTGTCTATCACTAAGGTCACTTCCCTGTCTATCACTAAGGTCACTTCACTAAGGTCACTTCCCTATCTATCACTAAGGTCACTTCCCTGTCTATCACTAAGGTCACTTCCCTGTCTATCACTAAGGTCACTTCACTAAGGTCACTTCCCTTTCTATCACTAAGGTCACTTCACTAAGGTCACTTCCCTATCTATCACTAAGGTCACTTCCCTGTCTATCACTAAGGTCACTTCCCTTTCTATCACTAAGGTCACTTCACTAAGGTCACTTCCCTATCTATCACTAAGGTCACGTCCCTGTCTATCACTAAGGTCACTTCCCTTTCTATCACTAAGGTCACTTCACTAAGGTCACTTCCCTATCTATCACTAAGGTCACTTCCCTATCTATCACTAAGGTCACTTCCCTGTCTATCACTAAGGTCACTTCCCTGTCTATCACTAAGGTCACTTCCCTTTCTATCACTAAGGTCACTTCACTAAGGTCACTTCCCTTTCTATCACTAAGGTCACTTCCCCGTCTATCACTAAGGTCACTTCCCTATCTATCACTAAGGTCACTTCCATGTCTATCACAAAGGTCACTTCCCTGTCTATCACTAAGGTCACTTCCCCGTCTATCACTAAGGTCACTTCCCTGTCTATCACTAAGGTCACTTCCCCGTCTATCACTAAGGTCACTTCCCTATCTATCACTAAGGTCACTTCCCTGTCTATCACTAAGGTCACTTCCCCGTCTATCACTAAGGTCACTTCCCCGTCTATCACTAAGGTCACTTCCCCGTCTATCACTAAGGTCACTTCCCTGTCTATCACTAAGGTCACTTCCCCGTCTATCACTAAGGTCACTTCCCTGTCTATCACTAAGGTCACTTCCCTGTCTATCACTAAGGTCACTTCCCTGTCTATCACTAAGGTCACTTCACTAAGGTCACTTCCCTGTCTATCACTAAGGTCACTTCACTAAGGTCACTTCCCTGTCTATCACTAAGGTCACTTCCCCGTCTATCACTAAGGTCACTTCCCTGTCTATCACTAAGGTCACTTCACTAAGGTCACTTCCCTGTCTATCACTAAGGTCACTTCACTAAGGTCACTTCCCTGTCTATCACTAAGGTCACTTCCCTGTCTATCACTAAGGTCACTTCCCTGTCTATCACTAAGGTCACTTCCCCGTCTATCACTAAGGTCACTTCCCCGTCTATCACTAAGGTCATTTCCCCGTCTATCACTAAGGTCACTTCCCTATCTATCACTAAGGTCACTTCCCTGTCTATCACTAAGGTCACTTCCCCGTCTATCACTAAGGTCACTTCCCCATCTATCACTAAGGTCACTTCCCCGTCTATCACTAAGGTCACTTCCCCGTCTATCACTAAGGTCACTTCCCCGTCTATCACTAAGGTCACTTCCCTGTCTATCACTAAGGTCACTTCACTAAGGTCACTTCCCTGTCTATCACTAAGGTCACTTCACTAAGGTCACCTCCCTGTCTATCACTAAGGTCACTTCCCCGTCTATCACTAAGGTCACTTCCCTGTCTATCACTAAGGTCACTTCCCCGTCTATCACTAAGGTCACTTCCCTGTCTATCACTAAGGTCACTTCACTAAGGTCACTTCCCTGTCTATCACTAAGGTCACTTCACTAAGGTCACTTCCCTGTCTATCACTAAGGTCACTTCCCTGTCTATCACTAAGGTCACTTCCCTGTCTATCACTAAGGTCACTTCCCCGTCTATCACTAAGGTCACTTCCCCGTCTATCACTAAGGTCACTTCCCCGTCTATCACTAAGGTCACTTCCCCGTCTATCACTAAGGTCACTTCCCCGTCTATCACTAAGGTCACTTCCTCGTCTATCACTAAGGTCACTTCCCCGTCTATCACTAAGGTCACTTCCCTGTCTATCACTAAGGTCACTTCCCTATCTATCACTAAGGTCACTTCCCTGTCTATCACTAAGGTCACTTCACTAAGGTCACTTCCCAGAAGGAAATTCTGCTGACGTAGGTTCTCATGTCCCGTGTGATTCTGCCACTCGTTGTAAATGTTTGCATGTCAAGATAAGTAAGCAATCACACACACATGGGTTTACACACACACTCACACTCACACTCACACACACACACACACACACACACACACACACACACACTTAGAAATGATCAGTCACGTGTTATCCTCAATTACAGTGATTGAAAAAAACGAAATGACGCTTTGAAAAAAAAAAACTTTTACAGTGTTTATGAAAAATGTGAGAGACCCTTACTGAAAAATATGAAAAGTATGGTTTCGATTTTGACATGATGTCTTCGCTATGCGTAAAACATCACATTTACTTTCCAAACATTTCCATATGAGGGATGTAAGAGTGTTTACAAACGCCTGGTAGTCCTGACTGACTGTCTGACCTTCCTTAGATATCTCCTGCTAAATTAATTCAACATTAAACAACACCTCTTAGAAACATTTTGTCACAGCCGTCGTCGGAATGAGACCAAGGTGCAGCGTGGTGGGCGTACATTTTCTTTTATTTGTTAAAATGTCGCCAAACAAAACAGGAAATAACAAAAACGACCGTGGAGCTTACAGTGCAACTAACAAAGACAACTTCCCACAATGGCAGGAGGGGAAAAGGGCTGCCTACGTTTCTATGTTTTTGTGTTTCTATGTTTTGGCCGGGCATGGTTCCCAGAGACAATGATAGACCTCTGATTGGGAACCATGCCCGGCCAAAACATAAAAACACAAAAACATAGAAATCAGAACATAGAATGCCCACCCAAATCACACCTTGACCAACCCAAATAGAGACATAAAAAGGCTCTCTAAGGTCAGGGCGTGACACGTTTGGAGTCCAATCTGTCATATTATTAAACATGAATACTGTTAGTCTACATTGTTGACTTGTTGCATTGGGTCCCTAATGATACGTCTATTTGTCACCCCGTTATACAAGATGGTATTTGTTCACCAATGGTTTCTGATGCAGCCATACAGGCCTTATGATGGGGTTTATCAATGATTCATTAACCTTTAAAAGATATGATTTAACTCATCTTCCACAGGTATGTAGATAAGAGGTAAGAATGAGACATTTTAGTTAACGATGTCTCCTAGTCTAAAAGAGATTTTAGTTAACGATGTCACCTAGTCTAAAAGAGATTTTAGTTACTGATGTCTCCTAGTCTAAAATATATTATAGTTACTGATGTCTCCTAGTCTAAAAGAGATTTTAGTTAACGATGTCTCCTAGTCTAAAAGAGATTATAGTTACTGATGTCTCCTAGATGTCTCCTAGATGTCTCCTAGTCTGAATGAGATTATAGTTACTGATGTCTCCTAGATGTCTCCCAGTCTGAATGAGATTATAGGTACTGATGTCTCCTAGTCTGAATGAGATTATAGTTACTGATGTCTCCTAGTCTGAATGAGATTATAGTTGCTGATGTCTCCTAGTCTGAATGAGATTATAGTTACTGATGTCTCCCAGTCTGAATGAGATTATAGTTACTGATGTCTCCTAGTCTGAATGAGATTATAGTTACTGATGTCTCCTAGTCTGAATGAGATTATAGTTACTGATGTCTCCTAGTCTGAATGAGATTATAGTTACTGATGTCTCCTAGTCTGAATGAGATTATAGTTACTGATGTCTCCCAGTCTGAATGAGATTATAGTTACTGATGTCTCCTAGTCTGAATGAGATTATAGTTACTGATGTCTCCCAGTCTGAATGAGATTATAGTTACTGATGTCTCCTAGTCTGAATGAGATTATAGTTACTGATGTCTCCTAGTCTGAATGAGATTATAGTTACTGATGTCTCCTAGTCTGAATGAGATTATAGTTACTGATGTCTCCCAGTCTGAATGAGATTATAGTTACTGATGTCTCCTAGTCTGAATGAGATTATAGGTACTGATGTCTCCTAGTCTGAATGAGATTATAGTTACTGATGTCTCCCAGTCTGAATGAGATTATAGTTACTGATGTCTCCTAGTCTGAATGAGATTATAGGTACTGATGTCTCCTAGTCTGACTGAGATTATAGTTACTGATGTCTCCTAGTCTGAAAAAGATTATAGGTACTGATGTCTCCTAGTCTGAATGAGATTATAGATACTGTTGTCTCCTAGTCTGAATGAGATTATAGTTACTGATGTCTCCTAGTCTGAATGAGATTATAGTTACTGATGTCTCCTAGTCTGAATGAGATTATAGGTACTGATGTCTCCTAGTCTGAATGAGATTATAGTTACTGATGTCTCCTAGTCTGAATGAGATTATAGTTACTGATGTCTCCCAGTCTGAATGATATTATAGTTACTGATGTCTCCTAGTCTGAATGAGATTATAGGTACTGATGTCTACTAGTCTGAATGAGATTATAGTTACTGATGTCTCCTAGTCTGAATGAGATTATAGGTACTGATGTCTCCTAGTCTAAAAGAGATTTTAGTTAACGATGTCTCCTAGTCTAAAAGAGATTTTAGTTAACGATGTCTCCTAGTCTAAAATAGATTTTAGTTAACGATGTCTCCTAGTCTAAAAGAGATTTTAGTTAACGATTTCTCCTAGTCTAAAATAGATTTTAGTTAACGATGTCACCTAGTCTAAAATAGATTTTAGTTAACGATGTCACCTAGTCTAAAATAGATTTTAGTTAACGATGTCACGTAGTCTGAATGAGATTATAGTTACTGATGTCTCCTAGTCTGAATGAGATTATAGTTACTGATGTCTCCTAGTCTGAATGAGATTATAGGTACTGATGTCTCCTAGTCTGAATGAGATTATAGTTACTGATGTCTCCCAGTCTGAATGAGATTATAGTTACTGATGTCTCCTAGTCTGAATGAGATTATAGGTACTGATGTCTCCTAGTCTGAATGAGATTATAGTTACTGATGTCTCCTAGTCTGAATGAGATTATAGGTACTGATGTCTCCTAGTCTGAATGAGATTATAGATACTGTTGTCTCCTAGTCTGAATGAGATTATAGTTACTGATGTCTCCTAGTCTGAATGAGATTATAGTTACTGATGTCTCCTAGTCTGAATGAGATTATAGGTACTGATGTCTCCTAGTCTGAATGAGATTATAGTTACTGATGTCTCCTAGTCTGAATGAGATTATAGTTACTGATGTCTCCTAGTCTGAATGAGATTATAGTTACTGATGTCTCCTAGTCTGAATGATATTATAGTTACTGATGTCTCCTAGTCTGAATGATATTATAGTTACTGATGTCTCCTAGTCTGAATGAGATTATAGGTACTGATGTCTCCTAGTCTGAATGAGATAATAGGTACTGATGTCTCCCAGTCTGAATGAGATTATAGGTACTGATGTCTCCTAGTCTGAATGAC
>NW_027039820.1:0-104216 GCF_034236695.1 Oncorhynchus nerka | reverse complement strand
ATCACTGGTTATGTCCTAAACCTACATAATGATTACAACTGTTGTACATCACACTACTGTAAATGTTTACCACTGTTGTACATCACACTACTGTAAATGTTTACAACTGTTGTATATCACACTACTGTAAATGATTACAACTGTTGTACATCACACTACTGTAAATGTTTACAACAGATGTATATCATACACCTGTAAATAGCCTATACACTTCTCTAATAGATGGAGAATGTATAATGTTTGATTTTGAATAACATTTCCTAAATCCCCGTGCCATGGAATGACTAGTATGTGAACACAAACGCACGCACACACACACACACAGAGAGAGAAAACGGAGAACCAAACCGGTCATAAGGTTTATCCGCCACATCATGTGACCATTCTCCCCCAACAGAAATCTACATGATGTCCCCTGTTGTAGGTTAAGAGCGGCCTCAGGATAAACAAGGAAGGAATATAAGCAACACAACGGCTGGGAGATGTTGTCATGACTGGGTGAGTGTACTGGGCAGCCAGGCCGGCAGACGGACTGTGAGCTCTTGTGTGTTACTAAATAAAAGAGAGAGAGAGAGGACACGGCAGGGCACTGGGCAACACAGAGGGGGTAGTACCAAATGGTACCCTTTTCCTTATGTAGTGCACTACTCTTGAGCAGGGCCCTATAGGCGGAAATAAGTTGCCATTTGGGACACGAGCCAAAGGCAATCTCACCCAGGATCGTCAGAGGAGTGACACCAGCCTTGGGTCAGAGCTGCTGCTGCCAACCATCCATCCTGACTGGCTAGACCCGTGGTTCTACAACACAGCTTTGGTTCTGACTGGCTAGACCCGGGGTTCTACAACACAGCTCTGGTCCTGACTGGCTAGACCCGGGGTTCTACAACACAGCGCTGGTTCTGACTGGCTAGACCCGGGGTTCTACAACACAGCTCTGGTTCTGACTGGCTAGACCCGGGGTTCTACAACACAGCTCTGGTTCTGACTGGCTAGACCCGGGGTTCTACAACACAGCTCTGGTTCTGACTGGCTAGACCCGGGGTTCTACAACACAGCTCTGGTTCTGACACACACACACACACACACACACACACACACACACACACACACCGAGGGAGATATATGAAATGGTTCATTCCATGGTGACATCTGTGAACTGCAGTTGTGCTGATTGGCCCCCCTACCATCAGCCTGATTGTAACCTCATCCCCCAGACTAGAACTGCTGGCGACATGGAGCCTGGTAACAGTGTGGGACTCTCTGGAACTTAGGGACTGTAGATTAGCTGAGTGACATGATAATTAAGCGAATCACACGACTATGAGGTCTGGCTCTAAATCGGAGAGGGAGCGAGGTCTGGCTCTAAATCGGGGAGGGAGAGGGAGCGAGGTCTGGCTCTAAATCGGAGAGGGAGCGAGGTCTGGCTCTAAATCGGGGAGGGAGAGGGAGCGAGGTCTGGCTCTAAATCGGGGAGGGAGAGGGAGCGAGGGCTGGCTCAAATCGGGAGGGAGAGGGAGCGAGGTCTGGCTCAAATCGGGAGGGAGAGGGAGCGAGGTCTGGCTCAAATCGGGGAGGGAGAGGGAGCGAGGTCTGGCTCTAAATCGGGGAGGGAGAGGGAGCGAGGGCTGGCTCTAAATCGGGGAGGGATAGGGAGCGAGGGCTGGCTCTAAATCGGGGAGGGAGAGGGAGCGAGGTCTGGCTCTAAATCGGGGAGGAGAGGGAGCGAGGGCTGGCTCATCGGGGAGGGAGAGGGAGCGAGGTCTGGCTCTAAATCGGGGGGAGAGGGAGCGAGGTCTGGCTCTAAATCGGGGAGGGAGAGGGGCGGTAGTCTGGCTCTAAATCGGGAGGGAGAGGGAGCGAGGTCTGGCTCTAAATCGGGAGGGAGAGGGGCGAGGTCTGGCTCTAAATCGGGAGGGAGAGGGAGCGAGGGCTGGCTCTAAATCGGGAGGGAGAGGGAGCGAGGTCTGGCTCTAAATCGGGGAGGGAGAGGGAGCGAGGGCTGGCTCTAAATCGGGAGGGAGAGGGAGCGTGGTCTGGCTCAAATCGGGAGGGAGAGGGAGCGTGGTCTGGCTCTAAATCGGGAGGGAGAGGGGAGCGAGGTCTGGCTCTAAATCGGGAGGGAGAGGGAGCGAGGGCTGGCTCTAAATCGGGAGGGAGAGGGAGCGAGGGCTGGCTCAAATCGGGAGGAGAGGGAGCGAGGTCTGGCTCTAAATCGGGGAGGGAGAGGGAGCGAGGGCTGGCTCTAAATCGGGAGGGACAGGGAGCGTGGTCTGGCTCTAAATCGAGGAGGGAGAGGGAGCGGGTCTGGCTCTAAATCGGGAGGAGAGGGAGCGAGGTCTGGCTCTAAATCGGGAGGAGAGGAGCGAGGTCTGGCTCTAAATCGGGAGGGAGAGGGAGCGAGGTCTGGCTCTAAATCGGGAGGGAGAGGGAGCGAGGTCTGGCTCTAAATCGAGGAGGGAGAGGGAGCGAGGTCTGGCTCTAAATCGGGAGGGACAGGGAGCGAGGTCTGGCTCTAAATCGAGGAGGGACAGGGAGCGAGGTCTGGCTCTAAATCGAGGAGGGACAGGAGCGAGGTCTGGCTCTAAATCGAGGAGGGAGAGGGAGCAAGGTCTGGCTCTAAATCGAGGGAGGGAGAGGGAGCGAGGTCTGGCTCTAAATCGGGAGGGAGAGGGAGCGGCAGGTCTGGCTCTAAATCGGGAGGGAGAGGGAGCGAGGTCTGGCTCTAAATCGAGGGAGGAGAGGAGCGAGGTCTGGCTCTAAATCGGGAGGGAGAGGAGCGAGGTCTGGCTCTAAATCGGGAGGGAGAGGGAGCGAGGTCTGGCTCTAAATCGGGAGGAGAGGGAGCGAGGTCTGGCTCTAAATCGAGGAGGGAGAGGGAGCGAGGTCTGGCTCTAAATCGAGGAGAGAGGGAGAGGGCTCAAATCAGGGAGAGGGAGCGAGGTCTGGCTCTAAATCGGGAGGGAGAGGGAGCGAGGTCTGGCTCTAAATCGGGGAGGGAGAGGGAGAGGGAGCGAGGTCTGGCTCTAAATCGAGGGAGAGGAGAGGAGCGAGGTCTGGCTCTAAATCGGAGGGGAGAGAGGGACAGGGGAGCGAGGCCTGGCTCTAAATCGGAGAGGAGAGGGACAGGGAGCGAGGTCTGGCTCTAAATCGGAGAGGGAGAGAGAGAGGGAGCGAGGTCTGGCTCTAAATCGGGGAGGGAGAGGGAGCGAGGTCTGGCTCTAAATCGGGGAGGGAGAGGGAGCGAGGTCTGGCTCTAAATCGAGGCGGGAGAGGAGCGAGGTCTGGCTCTAAATCGGGAGGGAGAGGGAGAGGGAGCGAGGGTCTGGCTCTAAATCGAGGCGAGAGAGGGAGCGAGGTCTGGCTCTAAATCGAGGCGAGAGAGGGAGCCAGGTCTGGCTCTAAATCGGAGGGAGAGGGACAGGGAGCGCGAGGTCTGGCTCTAAATCGGAGAGGGAGAGAGAGAGGGAGCGAGGTCTGGCTCTAAATCGGGGAGGGAGAGGGAGCGAGGTCTGGCCTAAATCGGGGAGGAGCGAGGTCTGGCTCTAAATCGAGGCGAGAGAGGAGCGAGGTCTGGCTCTAAATCGGAGAGGGACAGGGAGCGAGGTCTGGCTCTAAATCGGAGAGGGAGAGAGAGAGGAGCGAGGTCTGGCTCTAAATTGGGAGGGAGAGGGAGCGAGGTCTGGCTCTAAATTGGAGAGGGAGAGGGAGCGAGGTCTGGCTCTAAATCGGAGAGGGAGAGGGAGCGAGGGCTGGCTCTAAATCGGAGAGGGAGAGGAGCGCAGGTCTGGCTCTAAATCGGAGAGGGAGAGGGAGCGAGGTCTGGCTCTAAATCGGAGAGAGAGGAGCGAGGTCTGGCTCTAAATCGAGAGGAGAGGGAGCGAGGTCTGGCACTAAATCGAGGAGGGAGAGGGAGCGAGGTCTGGCACTAAATCGGGAGGGACAGGGAGCGAGGTCTGGCTCTAAATCGGGGAGGGAGAGGGAGCGAGGTCTGGCTCTAAATCGGGGAGGGAGAGGGAGCGAGGTCTGGCTCTAAATCGGGGAGGGAGAGGGAGCGAGGTCTGGCTCTAAATCGGGGAGGGAGCGAGGTCTGGCTCTAAATCAGGAGGAGAGAGGGCGAGGTCTCGCTCTAAATCGAGGCGGGAGAGGGAGCGAGGTCTGGCTCTAAATCGGGGCGGGAGAGGGATCGAGGTCTGGCTATAAATCGGGGCGGGAGAAGAGAGGGAGAGAGAGAGGGAGCGAGGTCTGGCTCTAAATCGAGGCGGGAGAAGAGAGGGAGAGAGAGAGGGAGCGAGGTCTGGCTCTAAATCGAGGCAGGAGGAGAGGGAGAGAGAGGGGGAGCGAGGTGTGGCTCTAAATCGGAGAGGGAGAGGGAGCGAGGTCTGGCTCTAAATCGAGGCGGGAGAAAAGAGGGAGAGAGAGAGGGAGCGAGGTCTGGCTCTAAATCGGAGAGGGAGAGGGAGCGAGGTCTGGCTCTAAATCGAGGCAGGAGAGGGAGCGAGGTCTGGCTCTAAATCGAGGCGAGAGAGGGAGCGAGGTCTGGCTCTAAATCGAGGCGGGAGAGGGAGCGAGGTCTGGCTCTAAATCGAGGCGGGAGAGGGAGAAGGGGGAGTGAGCGAGGTCTGGCTCTAGCTGTTGTATTAGAAGAAGGAGTGAGCCTGCAGCTTTGTATTAAAGGACTTTTAAAAATTGCACACACAAAAAAATTGGGGCAATCAAAATAAATGTCCAATTGATTCTGAGTTCAGGCAGATAAAGTTCATATGTTAAAACTATTTCTATAAGACGTGTGTTTTCAGGTTTTCCGAACTCACTTCCTGGTTTAAAAACACTTGCACTGGAGCTGAGAGATCTCTCACACTCAGGGACGAGGCAGGATTCAGGAGCTGAGAGATCTCTCACACTCAGCCACTAGGCAGGATTCAGGAGCTGAGAGATCTCACACTCAGGGACGAGGCAGGATTCAAGAGCTGAGAGATCTCTCACACTCAGCCACTAGGCAGGATTCAAGAGCTGAGAGATCTTTCACACTCAGCCACTAGGCAGGATTCAGGAGCTGAGAGATCTCTCACACTCAGGGACGAGGCAGGAGCTGAGAGATCTCTCACACTCAGCCACTAGGCAGGATTCAGGAGCTGAGAGATCTCTCACACTCAGCCACTAGAGACGGCCTGAGTAGGAAAGAACGACAAGCTTTTATAAGGCACAAGTGTGCATGTTTGGGGCCCTCTTTCCGATCCCCTATATAGTTCCCATCGCTTCTCCCTGCTGGCAAGACCTCATGTTAGGCAGGTGGTCCTGTATGGAGACTAAGAGTGCCACATGGCCATTGAGAGGCCTCCCCTTCCCTGGGCTTTGTGCCCCGACTAGGCCTCCCTTCCTCGGCTTTGTGCCCCAACTAGGCCTCTCTTCCCTGGGCTTTGTGCCCGACTAGGCCTCCCTTCCCTGGTCTTTGTGCCCCGACTAGGCCTCTCTTCCCTGGGCTTTGTGCCCCGACTAGGCCTCTCTTCCCTGGGCTTTGTGTCCCGACTAGGCCTCTCTTCCCTGGGCTTTGTGCCCCGACTAGGCCTCCCTTCCCTGGGCTTTGTGTCCCAACCAGGCATCTCTTCCCTGGGCTTTGTGCCCCGACTAGGCCTCCCTTCCCTGGGCTTTGTGTCCCAACTAGGCCTCCCTTCCCTGGGCTTTGTGCCCCAACTAGACATCCCTTCCCTGGGCTTTGTGCCCCAACTAGGCCTCTCTTCCCTGGGCTTTGTGCCACAACTAGGCTCCTTGTTTGTGCCCCAACTAGGCCTCCCTTCCCTGGGCTTTGTGCCCCAACTAGACCTCCCTTCCCTGGGCTTTGTGTCCCATCTAGGCCTCCCTTCCCTGGGCTTTGTGTCCCAACTAGGCCTCTCTTCCCTGGGCTTTGTGCCCCGACTAGGCCTCTCTTCCCTGGGCTTTGTGTCCCAACTAGGCCTCTCTTCCCTGGGCTTTGTGCCCCAACTAGACCTCCCTTCCCTGGGCTTTGTGTCCCAACCAGGCCTCTCTTCCCTGGGCTTTGTGCCCCGACTAGACCTCCCTTCCCTGGGCTTTGTGTCCCAACCAGGCCTCTCTTCCCTGGGCTTTGTGCCCCGACTAGACCTCCCTTCCTGGGCTTGTGTCCCAACTAGGCCTCTCTTCCCTGGGCTTTGTGCCCCAACTAGGCCTCTCTTCCCTGGGCTTTGTGCCCAACTAGGCCTCTCTTCTCTGGGCTTTGTGCCCCGACTAGGCCTCTCTTCCTGGGCTTTGTGCCCCGACTAGGCCTCTCTTCCTCTGGGCTTTGTGCCCCGACTAGGCCTCCCTTCCCTGGGCTTTGTGCCCCAACTAGGCCTCTCTTCTCTGGGCTTTGTGCCCCGACTAGGCCTCCCTTCCCTGGGCCTTCCCCACCTCATGCTAACTCCCTAGACATGGCCTGGTCCATCAAGGGACCATTGTTCCAGTCAACAGATGACTCATAAAGTTTGCTTTTTTGACAGAGTCTATTTCCTGCCAGTGAACAGACTCAACCTGGGAGGTTTGTTGTTATCGTTTGTTGCTTTAAACTAGGTCTGTAACTATAACCTGAGGTGAACAGCGACAGGTGGGATAGTCATTCAATCGTTGCGGCCGGCTGGAAATCCTTTCTTTGTGATGCTTATTTGTGTAGAGAGAACGTGTGTTGGCTGCACCCCAGTCCCCTTTGTTTCAGTCTCGCTCTCTTTATAAAGGAAACCTGTTCTGTTCAGGGCTGTACTGGAAGCACACACTGCCATTGTGTTGTTCACCAAGACAGTATATTATGGGGCTTAACTTGACCCTTAGGGGGGGGGGAACAGCATTTTGGGAAATGGGTCTGAGTTCCTAAAACCCCTTATGACTCGTTGTTGGGACTGTCTGTCAAAGTGCACACCTCTCTCTCACTCAGGGAGCACCGGGTCGAGGTAGCGTTGCACCGGGTCATAGCGCTGGGTTACGGGTAGCGCTGGGTCACGAGGTAGCGCTGGGTCACCGGGTCACGAGGTAGCGCTGGGTTACGAGGTAGCGCTGGGTCACGAGGTAGCGCTGCGTCACCGGGTCACGAGGTAGCGCTGGGTCACCGGGTCACGAGGTAGCGCTGCGTCACCGGGTCACGAGGTAGCGCTGCTTCACCGGGTCACGAGGTAGCGCTGCTTCACCGGGTCACGAGGTAGCGCTGGGTCACCGGGTCACGAGGTAGCGCTGCGTCACCGGGTCACGAGGTAGCGCTGCGTCACCGGGTCACGAGGTAGCGAGGGTTACGAGATAGCGCTGCACACCGGTCACGAGGTAGCGCTGGGTCACCGGGTTACGAGGTAGCCCTGCGTCACCGGGTTACGAGGTAGCCCTGCGTCACCGGGTTATGAGGTAGCGCTGCGTCACCGGGTTACGAGGTAGCGCTGCGTCACCGGGTTACGAGGTAGCGTTACGCGAGGTAGCACCGGGTTACGAGGTAGCGCTGTGTCACCGGGTTGCGCTACAACAATGCAATCCTCTAGGATTTTGCCTGTGCTTGGCTCTATTCAGTTTATTTTTATTTTTAGAAACTCACTGCGCTTATTGACAAGCATACCCATAACATGGCGCAGCCATTACCATGCTTGAAAATATAGAGAGTGGTACTCAGTGATGTGCTGTATTTGCACCAAACATAACACTTTGTATTCAGGACATCATTTTATATTCTGTACAGGCTTCCTTCTTTTCACTCAGTCATGTAGGTTAGGATTGTGGAGTAAACTACAATGTTGTTGATCCATCCTCAGTTCTCCTCTATCACAGCCATTAAACTCTGTTTTAAAATCACCATTGATTTTTAGGAAGGACGCCTGTATCTTGGTAGCAACTGGGCGTATTGATTGAACATCCAAAGTGTAATTAATAACTTCACCGTGCTCAAAGGGATATTCACTGTCTGCTTATAAAAATAATAATCATAATAACTTTAACATTATGGGTTATTGTGTGTAGGCAACTGACAAATACATCTCAATTTAATTTAACTTTAAATTCAGTAACACAAAAAAAAAATGGAAAAAGTCAAGGGTGTGAATACTTTCTGAAGGCCCTGTTTATCTGGAGGTGAACAGTGGATCTCTGAGATGAACATGAACCCTGTCTGTTCTGCCATCTGTCAGGGGCTGCTGCCATCCAGGAGAAACTCTGGCAAATATTTACATCTACTGGGATATAACAATCCCACAGTGTTTGAGCAGGGCAGGGCAGGGCACAGCCAGAGGGCAGGGTAGAGACGTGGTCTATCCAGAGATTACAACAGTCCTGCAGCTGTAGAACACAGAACACCTGTCAGCTCCACACACACCTCAGTCAGCCAAAGAGAAAACAAAACCCAGGGTGTTCTGTTCTATCAAGGGCCACAACAATACAGGCAGTTCACCTGCTGGAGACCACAGAGCACCTGGCGGCTCTACAAAACACCTCACTACAGCCAAAAAAAAGAAGGTGAAAACTCATGTCAACGAGCCTCCCACATGCTTCAGGACAACTAACACAGACTGCCTAGACACGCCTAACACAGACTGCCTGGACACGCCTAACACAGACTGCCTAGACACGCCTAACACAGACGGCCTGGACACGCCTAACACAGACTGCCAGGACACGCCTAACAGACTGCCTGGACACGCCTAACACAGACTGCCTGGACACGCCTAACACAGACGGCCTGGACACGCCTAACACAGACTGCCTGGCCTAACACAGACTGCCTAACACAGACTGCCTGGACAACACAGACTGCCTAACACAGACTGCCTGGACACGCCTAACACAGACTGCCTGGACACGCCTAACACAGACTGCCTGGACACGCCTGCCTGGGAACAGACTGCCTGGACACGCCTTAACACAGACTGCCTGACACGCTGCCTGGAACACAGACTGCCAGGACACGCCTAACACAGACTGCCTGGACACGCCTGGAACAACAGACTGCCTGGACACGCCTAACACAGACTGCCTGGACACGCCTAACACAGACTGCCTGGACACGCCTAACACAGACTGCCTGGACACGCCTAACACAGACTGCCTGGACACGCCTAACACAGACTGCCTGGACACGCCTGGAACACAGACTGCCTGGACACGCCTAACACAGACTGCCTGGACACGACTGCCTGGAACGCCACAGACTGCCAGGACACGCCCTAACACAGACTGCCTGGACACGCCTAACACAGACTGCCTGGCCTAACACAGACCCTAACACAGACTGCCTGGACACGCCAACACAGACTGCCTGGACACGCCAACACAGACTGCCTGGGACACGCCTAACACAGACTGCCTGGACACGCCTAACACAGACGGCCTGGACACGCCTAACACAGACGGCCTGGACACGCCTAACACAGACTGCCTGGACACGCCTAACACAGACTGCCAGGACACACCTAACACAGACTGCCAGGACACGCCTAACACAGACTGCCTGGACACGCCTAACACAGACTGCCTGGACACGCCTAACACAGACTGCCAGGACACACCTAACACAGACTGCCTGTCCTGTCCTTTTGAATGTTTCAGGGTGATTTATATTACAATCAAGTCAATATTCCAACACCTAGAGGTGAACTACAGGGGTGGAACTGGTTCATGTCGACACATTCTTCACTGTGCCAAGTGTGAAACTAACACCACCATGCCTCCTATAAGCTTCAGGACAACTAACACAGCCTCTCTGTCCTGTAGCTTGTTTCAATGGTCCAGGGGGTTTGTAACAAGTCAATATCAGAATAACGCCGGAGGGATTCTAAAGGGTTCTAAAGGTTCCGGAGGTTCTAGAACTAAAGGGGTGAAGGAGAGTTCTAACAGACAGTTCATTATGATGCTATTGGTTTTGGCACAGAGACGCTGGTAAAAACAGGAGCGATCACTTCTCCTTTCATAAAGGCTCAGCAGTCAGATTACAGCAGGCTGAGAGACTGAAGCCAAGGGAATACACAGGATCCTACATCACATCTGCTCTCTCACCTGGAAGTGGTCACTTTGTACTTGTTGACATTTTGAGCAGCAACCAGCCAACTGTCGTTCTAGAAAGTCCAGAGGTCATTATTATGGGATGTCTTGTTTCTCTGCTCTCTTCTCTCCCTTCCTCACCATACATTCAATTAGAATATATAAATAAATATATAATATAAGTAAATTAAAAAATATATATTTGATTGAAACTTTATTTAACTAGGCAAGTCCGTTAAGAACAAATTCTTATTTACAATGACGGCCTAGGAACAGTGGGTTAACTGCCTTGTTCAGGGGCAGAACGACAGATTAGTACCTTGTCAGCTCAGGGATTCGATCCAGCAACCTTTCGGTTACTGTCCCAACACTCTAACCACTAGGCTACCAATGTATGAGCCTCCCTGCCTCCCTGCTAGGAGTATGTCCTCCCTGCTAGGAGTATGCATTAGCCTCCCTGCTGTATCTAGGACTATGTATGAGCCTCCCTGCTGTATCTAGGACTATGTATGAGCCTCCCTGCTGTATCTAGGACTATGTATGAGCCTCCCTGCTGTATCTAGGACTATGTATGAGACTCCCTGCTGGGACTATGTATGAGCCTCCCTGCTGTATCTAGGACTATGTATGAGCCTCCCTGCTGTATCTAGGACTATGTATGAGACTCCTGCTGGACTATGTATGAGCCTCCATGCTGTATCTAGGACTATGTATGAGCCTCCCTGCTGTATCTAGGACTATGTATGAGCCTCCCTGCTGTATCTAGGACTATGTATGAGCCTCCCTGCTGTATCTAGGACTATGAGTCTATGAGCCTCCCTGAGCTGTATCTAGGACTATGTATGAGCCTCCCTGCTGTATCTAGGGACTATGTATGAGCCTCCCTGCTGTATCTAGGACTATGTATGAGCCTCCCTGCTGTATCTAGGACTATGTATGAGCCTCCCCTGCTGTATCTAGGATCTATGTATGAGCCTCCTGCTGTATCTAGGGACTATGCTGAGCCTCCTGCTGGGGCTATGACTATGTATGAGCCTCCCTGCTGTATCTAGGACTATGTATGAGCCTCCCTGCTGTATCTAGGACTATGTATGAGTCTCCCTGCTGTATCTAGGACTATGTATGAGCCTCCCTGCTGTATCTAGGACTATGTATGAGAGCCTCCTGCTGTATCTAGGACTATGTATGAGCCTCCCTGCTGAGCCTCCTGGACTATGTATGAGCCTCCCTGCTGTATCTAGGACTATGTATGAGCCTCCCTGCTGTATCTGGGACTATGTATGAGCCTCCCTGCTGTATCTAGGATTATGTATGAGAGCCTCCTGCTGGAATATCTAGGAGCTATGTATGAGCCTCCCTGCTGTATCTAGGACTATGTATGAGCCTCCCTGCTGGGGACTATGTATGAGCCTCCCTGCTGTATCTAGGACTATGTATGAGCCTCCCTGCTGTATCTAGGACTATGTATGAGCCTCCCTGCTGTATCTGGACTATGTATGAGCCTGCTGTATCTGGACTATGTATCTCCTGCTGGACTATGTATGAGCCTCCCTGCTGTATCTAGGACTATGTATGAGCCTCCCTGCTGTATCTAGGACTATGTATGAGCCTCCCTGCTGTACCTATCTAGGACTATGTATGAGCCTCCTGCTGTATCTGGGAGTATGAGCCTCTGCTGTATCTAGGGATGAGCCTCCCTGCTGTATCTAGGACTATGTATGAGCCTCCTGCTGTATCTAGGACTATGTATGAGCCTCCCTGCTGTATCTAGGACTATGTATGAGCCTCCCTGCTGTATCTAGGACTATGTATGAGCCTCCTGCTGTATCCTAGGACTATGTATGAGCCTCCCTGCTGTATCTAGGACTATGTATGAGTCTCCCTGCTGGGACTATGTATGAGCCTCCCTGCTGGGACTATGTATGAGCCTCCCTGCTGTATCTAGGACTATGTATGAGCCTCCCTGCTGTATCTAGGACTATGTATGAGCCTCCTGCTGTATCTAGGACTATGTATGAGCTCCTGCTGTACCTAGGACTATGTATGAGCCTCCCTGCTGGGACTATGTATGAGCCTCCCTGCTGTATGTATGAGCTGCTGTACTAGGACTGTATGAGCCTCCCTGCTGTATCTAGGACTATGTATGAGCCTCCCTGCTGGGACTATGTATGAGCTCCCTGCTGTATCTAGGACTATGTATGAGCCTCCCTGCTGTATCTAGGACTATGTATGAGCCTCCCTGCTGTATCTAGGGGACTATGTCCCTGACTATGTCCTCCCTGCTGTAGGACTATGTATGAGCCTCCCTGCTGTATCTAGGAGTATGTATGAGCCTCCCTGCTGTATCTAGGACTATGTATGAGCCTCTGTATCTAGGACTATGTATGAGTCCTGCTGTATCTAGGACTATGTATGAGCCTCCCTGCTGTATCTAGGACTATGTATGAGCCTCCCTGCTGTATCTAGGACTATGTATGAGCCTCCCTGCTGTATCTAGGACTATGTATGAGCCTCCCTGCTGTATCTAGGAATATGTATGAGTCTCCCTGCTGTATCTAGGACTATGTATGAGCCTCCCTGCTGGGACTATGTATGAGCCTCCCTGCTGGGACTATGTATGAGCCTCCCTGCTGTATCTAGGACTATGTATGAGCCTCCCTGCTGTACCTAGGAGTATGAGCCTCCTGCTGTACCTAGGACTATGTATGAGCCTCCCTGCTGGGACTATGTATGAGCCTCCCTGCTGTATCTAGGACTATGTATGAGTCTCCCTGCTGTATCTAGGACTATGTATGAGTCTCCCTGCTGTATCTAGGACTATGTATGAGCCTCCCTGCTGGGACTATGTATGAGCCTCCCTGCTGTATCTAGGACTATGTATGAGCCTCCCTGCTGTATCTGGGACTATGTATGAGCCTCCCTGCTGGGAGTATGTATGAGCCTCCCTGCTGTATCTAGGACTATGTATGAGTCTCCCTGCTGTATCTAGGACTATGTATGAGTCTCCCTGCTGTATCTAGGACTATGTATGAGCCTCCCTGCTGTACCTAGGACTATGTATGAGTCTCCCTGCTGTACCTAGGACTATGTATGAGTCTCCCTGCTGTATCTGGGACTATGTATGAGCCTCCCTGCTGTACCTAGGACTATGTATGAGCCTCCCTGCTGTATCTAGGAGTATGTATGAGCCTCCCTGCTGTATCTAGGAGTATGTATGAGTCTCCCTGCTGGGACTATGTATGAGCCTCCCTGCTGTACCTAGGACTATGTATGAGCCTCCCTGCTGTATCTAGGAGTATGTATGAGCCTCCCTAACTGTTAATCTCCCTTCTCCTTCGCTCTTTCACTTCTCTCCAATCTCTCTCCCCCTTATCATTTGACCTCTCTCCTCCTCCTCCTCCTCTCCCCGCGCTCTCCCTTCATCTCTTTCCGTCTCTCTCTGTCTCGTCAGAACAGACAGTCTTCCTAGTTTCCGTGAGAAGTGAATCATGTCCTGTATCACACCACTTGTTTGTTCTGAACAAGATTGATGTTCACTTGAGAGGTACTAAAGCTTCCCGGTGCCAGTCAGAGAGACTGTGAGACAGACAGACCACTCATCCTCCTAACGGCCCTCGAGCGTCTCACTAAAACACCGTCTCCGTCTGAGAGAGGCTGCTTGATGCATCTCAATTTTGTGTGTTCTTTTTGTTTCTCTGTTTTTGTTTGTTGTGTAAAATGTTGAACTATTGAACTTCACGTGGAAATGTTATAGAATGCTAATTGAAAATGAATAAACAATGTTTTTAAAAAATGTAGAGAAAGAGGTTCTGAAATCAACATGGAGATAAAAATGAACGAACATCTGATCATGTCTCTCGTGCTTTTCTTCTCTCTAACAAACTGTGCCTGCGAGTGTGTCTGTGTTGCACAGGCTACAGAACATACAGTACTTAGGATGTGTGGACATGCCATTCTATTACCCTGTCATGAGGGAATCACGGACAGTAAGGTCAACAAATGTTCCTTTTGACATGGGATTGCAATTTAATCTCAACTCTAAGGTATTAGCTAGCCTACATTTAGCCTGCCTCTCTCTGGCTGACAGACAGAGATACATGGTAAACAAGCTCTAGCTAAAAGACAGAGATGGTAAACAAGCTCTAGCTAAAAGACAGAGATGGTAAACAAGCTCTAGCTAAAAGACAGAGCTGGCAAACAAGCTCTAGCTAAAAGACAGAGATGGTAAACAAGCTCTAGCTAAAAGACAGAGCTGGCAAACAAGCTCTAGCTAAAAGACAGAGATGGTAAACAAGCTCTAGCTAAAAGACAGAGATGGCAAACAAGCTCTAGCTAAAAGACAGAGATGGTAAACAAGCTCTAGCTAAAAGACAGAGATGGTAAACAAGCTCTAGCTAAAAGACAGAGATGGTAAACAAGCTCTAGCTAAAAGACAGAGATGGTAAACAAGTTCTAGCTAAAAGACAGAGATGGTAAACAAGCTCTGGCTAAAAGACAGAGATGGTAAACAAGCTCTGGCTAAAAGACAGAGATGGTAAACAAGCTCTAGCTAAAAGACAGAGATGGTAAACAAGCTCTAGCTAAAAGACAGAGATGTTAAACAAGCTCTAGCTAAAAGACAGAGATGGTAAACAAGCTCTAGCTAAAAGACAGAGATGGTAAACAAGCTCTAGCTAAAAGACAGAGATGTTAAACAAGCTCTAGCTAAAAGACAGAGATGGTAAACAAGCTCTAGCTAAAAGACAGAGATGTTAAACAAGCTCTAGCTAAAAGACAGAGATGGTAAACAAGCTCTAGCTAAAAGACAGAGATGGTAAACAAGTTCTAGCTAAAAGACAGAGATGGTAAACAAGCTCTGGCTAAAAGACAGAGATGGTAAACAAGCTCTAGCTAAAAGACAGAGATGGTAAACAAGCTCTAGCTAAAAGACAGAGATGTTAAACAAGCTCTAGCTAAAAGACAGAGATGGTAAACAAGCTCTAGCTAAAAGACAGAGATGGTAAACAAGTTCTAGCTAAAAGACAGAGATGGTGGTAAACAGAGTTCAAGCTCTAGCTAAAAGACAGAGATGGTAAACAAGCTCTGGCTAAAAGACAGAGATGGTAAACAAGCTCTAGCTAAAAGACAGAGATGTTAAACAAGCTCTAGCTAAAAGACAGAGATGTTAAACAAGCACTAGCTAAAAGACAGAGATGGTAAACAAGCTCTAGCTAAAAGACAGAGATGGTAAACAAGCTCTAGCTAAAAGACAGAGATGTTAAACAAGCTCTAGCTAAAAGACAGAGATGTTAAACAAGCACTAGCTAAAAGACAGAGATGGTAAACAAGCTCTAGCTAAAAGACAGAGATGGTAAACACGCTCTAGCTAAAAGACAGAGATGGTAAACAAGCTCAACCTTATTCTATATCCTAAATGAGATCACCGTGTGACGCACGGGTGCCTCAAGGCAGTTAAACCGTCCATAGTATTATTATAATAAGGAGGGTTTAACAAAAGTGGTGTCCCGATGTGATTTAAGCATTACTGTGGACTAACAACATCCAATTCTGGGCTCCCGGTGGTGCTGCAGTTTAAAACATCTCAGTGCTAGAGGGCTCACTACAATTCCAGGCGGTATCACAACCGGCTGTGAATGGGAGTCCCGTAGGGCGGCGCACAATCGGCCCAGCGTCGTCCCGGGTTAGGGTTTGTCCGGGGGAAGCCGTCATTGTAAATAATAATTTGTCTTTGTTAAATTTGTTAAATTTTGTTAAATAAAAGGTTAAATACCTTTTTCTTTTTTTTTAAAATCTATTTAGAAAAGCGTGATTTTGAGAGTGGTCGAATAAATATGTAGAATAAACGTATTGGCCGGTAAGAATTATGGACACGAATGTTACGTTTTTACATCCTGTTAATAAACCATGTCTCTGGTCGTTCCAAAACCAATCACAGGCTTACATCCTGTTAATAAACCATGTCTCTGGTCATTCCAAAACTAATCACAGGCTTAGGTTTACATCCTGTTAATAAACCATGTCTCTGGTCGTTCCAAAACCAATCACAGGCTTAGGTTTACATCCTGTTAATAAACCATGTCTCTGGTCATTCCAAAACTAATCACAGGCTTAGGTTTACATCCTGTTCAGTCCTGTTACTGGTCATTCCAAAGCTAATCACAACCTGGTTTACATCCTGTTAATAAACCATGTCCATCTGTTCAGTCCTGTTACCAATCATTATCTTAGCTTATAACAACCTGGTTAATTTACCATGTCTCCTGTTCAGTCCTGTTACCAATCACAGGCTTAGGTAACAACCTGGTTACTAAACCATGTCATCTGTTCAGTCCTGTTACCTCATTATCTAGCTATATAACAACCTGTTAATTTACCAGTACCATCCTGTTCAGTCCTGTTACCAATCACAGGCTTAGCTTTAACAACCTGTTACTTTACCATCTCTGGTCAGTCCTGTTACCTCATTATCTAGCTATATAACAACCTGGTTAATTTAAACCATGTTTCTGGTCATGTTACCAAAGTTAATCACAGGCTGGTTTTTACCAGTACCATCCTGTTCAGTCCTGTTACCTCATTAGTTAGTTAGTTAACAACCTGGTTACTTTACCAGTACCATCCTGTTCAGTCCTGTTACCTCATTATCTAGCTATATAACAACCTGGTTACTTTACCAGTACCATCCTGTTCAGTCCTGTTACCTCATTATCTAGCTATATAACAACCTGGTTACTTTACCAGTACCATCCTGTTCAGTCCTGCTACCTCATTATCTAGCTATATAACAACCTGGTTACTTTACCAGTACCATCCTGTTCAGTCCTGTTACCTCATTATCTAGCTATATAACAACCTGGTTACTTTACCAGTACCATCCTGTTCAGTCCTGTTACCTCATTAGCTAGCTATATAACAACCTGGTTACTTTACCAGTACCATCCTGTTCAGTCCTGTTACCTCATTAGCTAGCTATATAACAACCTGGTTACTTTACCAGTACCATCCTGTTCAGTCCTGTTACCTCATTAGCTAGCTAGCTAACAATTCATATAAAGGCCAAAAATGATATAGGGTGGTGCCCACCAGTGCCACCAATGAACATGTTTAATTTAGAGCCATGTGTGTACTACTAGTCATATCTCAAAGGACCACTGGGTAGCTCAAACATCATATTACTATACACTACCGGTACAACACCTAGTCAATCAAGGGTTTTGGGTACCACAGCATTCTGCAGTGATACGCCATCCCATCTGGTTTGGGCTTAGTGGGACTATCATTCGTTTTTCAACAGGACAATGACCCAACACACCTCCAGGCTGTATAAGGGCTATTTTACAGAGAAGGAGTGTGATGGAGTGATGCATCAGATGACCTGGCCTCCACAATCGCCCGACCTCAAAAAAATGAGATGGTTTGGGAGTTGGACCACAGAGTGAAGGAAAAGCAGCCAACAAGTGCTCAGCATATGTGGGAACTACTTCAAGACTGTTAGAGAGAACGCCAAGAATGTGCAAAGCTGTTATCAAGGCTAAAGGTGGCTATTTGAAGAATTTCAAGTATTTGTTTAACACTTGTCTGGTTACTACATGTTTCCATATGTGTTATTTCATAGTTCTGATGTCTTCACTATTATTCTACAATGTAGAAAATAGTATAAAACAAAGAAAAACCCTGGAATGAGTTGGTGTTGTAAAACGTCTGACCGGTAGTGTACGCAGCAGGGCAGTCCAGCCGAGGGACTGGAGGTAGTGTACACCCGGTCACCTGAGGCCTGTCCAGCCGAGGGACTGGAGGTAGTGTACACCCGGTCACCTGAGGCCTGTCCAGCCGAGGGACTGGAGGTAGTGTACACCCGGTCACCTGAGGCCTGTCCAGCCGAGGGACTGAAGGTAGTGTACACCCGGTCATATGAGGCCTGTCCAGCCGAGGGACTGGAGGTAGTGTACACAGCAGGCCTGTCCAGCCGAGGGACTGGAGGTAGTGTACACCCGGTCACCTGAGGCCTGTCCAGCCGAGGGACTGGAGGTAGTGTGCACCCGGTCACATGAGGCCTGTCCAGCCGAGGGACTGGAGGTAGTGTACACAGCAGGGCAGTCCAGCCGAGGGACTGGAGGTAGTGTACACCCGGTCACCTGAGGCCTGTCCAGCCGAGGGACTGGAGGTAGTGTACACCCGGTCACCTGAGGCCTGTCCGGCCGAGGGACTGGAGGTAGTGTACACCCGGTCACCTGAGGCCTGTCCGGCCGAGGGACTGGAGGTAGTGTACACCCGGTCACATGAGGCCTGTCCAGCCGAGGGACTGGAGGTAGTGTACACCCGGTCACATGAGGCCTGTCCAGCCGAGGGACTGGAGGTAGTGTACACCCGGTCACATGAGGCCTGAGCTCTTGTACCAGCCAGGCTATAGCCTAGTCGCCATCGTCCTTCCTTCATAGGGTCCACCAAGTTATTGTTCAGGACATGTTGCTCTGCTGAGCCAGCAACACAATCACCTGTAACCCCCCCCCTCCCAGGCAAGGCCTCACTCCCTCCACACCAACAGCCCATGTTTTGAATGGAAG
The DNA here is from genome assembly GCF_034236695.1 of Oncorhynchus nerka. Taxonomy (NCBI): domain Eukaryota; kingdom Metazoa; phylum Chordata; class Actinopteri; order Salmoniformes; family Salmonidae; genus Oncorhynchus; species Oncorhynchus nerka. The sequence continues at coordinate 85,659 of NW_027039820.1, read as the reverse complement.
CCTTGGCGTAGTTGTCTCAGTATGGGGGTTGATGTCAGAGGTAATGGAAGCCTTGGCGTAGTTGTCTCAGTATGGGGGTTGATGTCAGAGCGAGTGGAAGCCTTGGCGCAGTTGTCTCAGTATGGGGGTTGATGTCAGAGCGAGTGGAAGCCTTGGCGTAGTTGTCTCAGTATGGGGGTTGATGTCAGAGCGAGTGGAAGCCTTGACGTAGTTGTCTCAGTATGGGGGTTGATGTCAGAGCGAGTGGAAGCCTTGGCGTAGTTGACTCAGTATGGGGGTTGATGTCAGAGCGAGTGGAGGGATTTCACCATCGACCCCATCGCCTTTTCAATGATCAGATGGGCCTCAAATGTAGAATTGACTTAAATAGAATTTTTAAAAGTCCTGATAATCAAGCACTGGGTTTTAACCCAGGTTCAAGTATATATAAAAAATATATATATATTTGTTAAATTATTAAAAGGGGGCTGAATGTTGTTGTTGCAGTCAAATAAGATTTTAGATTTGTTCTTCTGATATTAATGGAGTACTTTGAGTGATTATATATATATATATATATATATATATAAATTAGCACAGGGAGATGTCCTAAAAGAGAACGGGTGCACTTCAGTCCTTCATTAGTCTCCCTCAAAGAGACGTCTGCTTTGTGTTCATGTTGGTTGAAAAGAAGCTCTTTAGAATTGAATCAGCCTCTCAAGGTCTTCAGTTCTTCCCATTAACAGTAATTTCCCTCAGTCTGACCTTTTAAAATGGGCAATCTGCAATTCTAACATCAATTTCTGGGACTTCAATGCTACATAACCATCGATTTCTTAAAGAATTAAACTATAAACTAATACATGAGCATAGTACCACTGTCTCACCCCTCATCAGAACCCAAAATATAATATGTTTTTACTCCAATGTTTGTAAACAATATAATTATAACCACCTGTAGAGCCTCAAGACGTGGTTAAAATAAGATATTGATCTCATGGATGGTCACATCTGGACAAGAGGAACACCTATGTGAGAATGCTCTTCATTGGCTTCAGTTCAGCATTCAACGCTATTTTTCCCCTCCAAGCAAGCTCAGAGCCCTGGGTCTGGACACTACCCTCTGCAACTGGACCCTGGACTTCCTGCCGGGCAGACCACAGGCTGTGAGGATCAGCACAAACACCTCCTCCAAACTGACTCAACACAGGGGTCCCCCAGGGCTGTGTCCTCAGTACTCTGATGTACTCCCTGTTCACCCACAAACTGACTCAACACAGGGGTCCCCCAGGGCTGTGTCCTCAGTACTCTGATGTACTCCCTGTTCACCCACAAACTGATTCAACACAGGGGTCCCACAGGACTGTGTCCTCAGCCCTCTGCTGTGCTCCCTGTTCACCCACAAACTGACTCAACACAGGGGTCCCCCAGGGCTGTGTCCTCAGTACTCTGATGTACTCCCTGTTCACCCACAAACTGACTCAACACAGGGGTCCCCCAGGGCTGTGTCCTCAGTCATCTGATGTACTTCCTGTTCACCTGTGTAGCTTTCTACAACATCAACTCCATCATCAAGTTTGCTGACGACACCACAGAGTCAGCCTGTAGGGAGGAGATAAGAAAAACTGGCATTGTGGTGCCAGGACAACATCTCCCTCAACGTCAGCAAAACAAAAAGGTGTTGATTGTTGACTTCAGGAAGCATAGGGTAAACGCCCCAATCCACATCAACGGGACCTGCAGTAGAGAGTCATACATGTTAAGTTTCTCGGTGTCCAAATCTCCGAGGACTTGACACGGACCACCACCACTCTTATGAAGAGGGCAGAACAGCGGCTCTACTTCCTAAGGCGGCTGAAGAAATGTGAAGAAATGTGTCATTGCAGCCCGGATCCACTCCAAATACTACTGCTGAACCATCAAGAGCATCAATCCACATCAATGCTCTTGATGGTTCAGCAGTAGTATTTGGAGTGGATCCGGGCTGCAATGACACATTTCTTCAGCCGCCTTAGGAAGTAGAGCCGCTGTTCTGCCCTCTTCATAAGAGTGGTGGTGGTCCGTGTCAAGTCCTCTGAGATTTGGACACCGAGAAACTTAACATGTATGACTCTCTACTGCAGGTCCCGTTGATGTGGATTGGGTTGAATCAGGGCCTGGTACGGGAATTGCTCCATCCACGACCACAAGGCCCTCCATCGGGTGGTGAAGACGGCCCAGTACATCACCGTGTTCCCACCCATCCAGGACTTGAAACGGTGCCTGAGGAAGTCCCACAGCATCTTCAAGGACACCACACACCCTAGAGCCACGAGCTGTTCACTCCCTAACCATCCGGCAGGCGAATCAGAGCATCTGAGATCTGATAGAAACTGTCTCTTGAGACTGTTGGTATCTACAAGCCATGAGACTGTTGGTATCTACAAGCCATGAGACTGTTGGTATCTACAAGCCATGAGACTGTTGGTATCTACAAGCCATGAGACTGCTGGTATCTACAAGCCATGAGACTGCTGGTATCTACAAGCCATGAGACTGCTGGTATCTACAAGCCATGAGACTGCTGGTATCTACAAGCCATGAGACTGCTGGTATCTACAAGCCATGAGACTGCTGGTATCTACAAGCCATGAGACTGCTGGTATCTACAAGCCATGAGACTGCTGGTATCTACAAGCCATGAGACTGTTGGTATCTACAAGCCATGAGACTGCTGGTATCTACAAGCCATGAGACTGCTGGTATCTACAAGCCATGAGACTGCTGGTATCTACAAGCCATGAGACTGTTGGTATCTACAAGCCATGAGACTGTTGGTATCTACAAGCCATGAGACTGCTGGTATCTACAAGCCATGAGACTGCTGGTATCTACAAGCCATGAGACTGCTGGTATCTACAAGCCATGAGACTGTTGGTATCTACAAGCCATGAGACTGCTGGTATCTACAAGCCATGAGACTGCTGGTATCTACAAGCCATGAGACTGTTGGTATCTACAAGCCATGAGACTGCTGGTATCTACAAGCCATGAGACTGCTGGTATCTACAAGCCATGAGACTGCTGGTATCTACAAGCCATGAGACTGTTGGTATCTACAAGCCATGAGACTGTTGGTATCTACAAGCCATGAGACTGCTGGTATCTACAAGCCATGAGACTGCTGGTATCTACAAGCCATGAGACTGTTGGTATCTACAAGCCATGAGACTGCTGGTATCTACAAGCCATGAGACTGCTGGTATCTACAAGCCATGAGACTGTTGGTATCTACAAGCCATGAGACTGTTGGTATCTACAAGCCATGAGACTGCTGGTATCTACAAGCCATGAGACTGCTGGTATCTACAAGCCATGAGACTGTTGGTATCTACAAGCCATGAGACTGTTGGTATCTACAAGCCATGAGACTGCTGGTATCTACAAGCCATGAGACTGCTGGTATCTACAAGCCATGAGACTGTTGGTATCTACAAGCCATGAGACTGCTGGTATCTACAAGCCATGAGACTGTTGGTATCTACAAGCCATGAGACTGCTGGTATCTACAAGCCATGAGACTGCTGGTATCTACAAGCCATGAGACTGTTGGTATCTACAAGCCATGAGACTGTTGGTATCTACAAGCCATGAGACTGCTGAAAACTTGAACTGGACTGACTGCCTGCACCGTGACACACACACACACACACACACCACAACTGTTACTACCAGACTCTGACTTAATATTGACTAATACTCCACCATTTCAAACACTGGCACCCCGATCTCCATTTCCTCTGATACATAAGGTGTAAATATTGGGAAGGTATCAATTGATCCTTCCTGTATATTACTTTTCTATTCTACTGATCCGTTTACTTTACGTTCCTATTCTTATCTATTTCATTATTTATTGTTGTTTATTGTTGTTGAGAAGGAGCCCAGAAGGCAGTATTTTGTTCCACTGTGTATATCATGTCTATCCTGTACACATACAACTAAGAAATGGTGAACATGTACATTTGAGAGACTGGTTACATTGCTCCAGCACCATCCCTCTGCTTGTTACCAAAACAGTGGCAGGGTGCACTCGTTATTTGTTGGAACTGCCAAATTGGCCTTTTAATATAAACGAGAGGCAAATGCTTTCAGCGTTGAGCTTTAACCGTGATGCCTCTACTGAATAGCCCTCTGACTGACACATCTCTGAACGGTTTATCTAAGCCTAGACACATTCTTCCCTAATAGCTGTCCTGTGTGTGTGTAAATGTACGTGTGTGTGTGTGTGTGTGTGTATACATATGTGTGTGTGTGTGTGTATACATATGTGTGTGTGTGTGTGTGTGTATATACATATGTGTATGTATATGTGTGTGTGTGGAATTTCATGTGTTACATTACGGTCCAGCTAGCAAGGATCATATTTTAGACTGGAAGCAGTCAACCATGTTTATCCAGTATTACACAGCACTGCATGAAAACATACGTTTAGTTTCATTCCAATCAGGCTACAGGGGCGACAGGGTAGCCCAGTGGTTTAGAGGGGGAGGGGGGCAGGTAGCCCAGTGGTAACAGGTTGGTGTGTGTTCATCTCTTTGAGTCGGAGAAAAATGTCATCTTCTAAACTGAGCTTCATACATTCCCTGATGTCAGGGTGGATATCCCTGACCTGTCCTACCACTGATACATTCCCTGATGTCAGGGTGGATAGCCCTGACCTGTCCTACCACATTCCCTGATGTCAGGGTGGATAGCCCTGACCTGTCCTACCACTGATACATTCCCTGATGTCAGGGTGGATAGCCCTGACCTGTCCTACCACATTCCCTGATGTCAGGGTGGATATCCCTGACCTGTCCTACCACATTCCCTGATGTCAGGGTGGATATCCCTGACCTGTCCTACCACATTCCCTGATGTCAGGGTGGATATCCCTGACCTGTCCTACCACTGATACATTCCCTGATGTCAGGGTGGATAGCCCTGACCTGTCCTACCACTGATACATTCCCTGATGTCAGGGTGGATAGCCCTGACCTGTCCTACCACATTCCCTGATGTCAGGGTGGATATCCCTGACCTGTCCTACCACTGATACATTCCCTGATGTCAGGGTGGATATCCCTGACCTGTCCTACCACTGATACATTCCCTGATGTCAGGGTGGATAGCCCTGACCTGTCCTACCACATTCCCTGATGTCATTGTGGATATCCCTGACCTGTCCTACCACATTCCCTGATGTCAGGGTGGATATCCCTGACCTGTCCTACCACATTCCCTGATGTCAGGGTGGATATCCCTGACCTGTCCTACCACTGATACATTCCCTGATGTCAGGGTGGATATCCCTGACCTGTCCTACCACTGATACATTCCCTGATGTCAGGGTGGATAGTCCTGACCTGTCCTACCACATTCCCTGATGTCAGGGTGGATATCCCTGACCTGTCCTACCACTGATACATTCCCTGATGTCAGGGTGGATATCCCTGACCTGTCCTACCACTGATACATTCCCTGATGTCAGGGTGGATAGCCCTGACCTGTCCTACCACTGATACATTGTAGCTGGGGATTTTAACAAAGCTAATCTGAAAACAAGACTCCCTAAATTTTACCAGCATATCGATTGCGCAACCAGGGGTGGTAAAACCTTGGATCATTGTTACTCTAACTTCCGCGACGCATATAAGGCCCTGCCCCGCCCCCCTTTCGGAAAAGCTGACCACGACTCCATTTTGCTGATCCCTGCCTACAGGCAGAAACTAAAACAAGAGGCTCCCACGCTGAGGTCTGTCCAACGCTGGTCAGACCAAGCTGACTCCACACTCCAAGACTGCTTCCATCACGTGGACTGGGACATGTTTCGTATTGCGTCAGATGGAAATATTGACGAATACGCTGATTCGGTGTGCGAGTTCATTAGAACGTGCGTCGAAGATGTCGTTCCCATAGCAACGATAAAAACATTCCCAAACCAGAAACCGTGGATTGATGGCAGCATTCGCGTGAAACTGAAAGCGCGAACCACTGCTTTTAATCAGGGCAAGGTGTCTGGTAATATGTCCGAATATAAACAATGCAGCTATTCCTCCGCAAGGCTATTAAACAAGCTAAGCGTCAGTACAGAGACAAAGTGGAATCTCAATTCAATGGCTCAGACACAAGAGGCATGTGGCAGGGTCTACAGTCAATCACGGACTACAAGAAGAAACCCAGCCCAGTCACGGACCAGGATGTCTTGCTCCCAGGCAGACTAAATCACTTTTTTGCCCGCTTTGAGGACAATACAGTGCCACTGACACGGCCTGCAACGAAAACATGCAGTCTCTCCTTCACTGCAGCCGAGGTGAGTAAGACATTTAAACGTGTTAACCCTCGCAAGGCTGCAGGCCCAGACGGCATCCCCAGCCGCGCCCTCAGAGCATGCGCAGACCAGCTGGCCGGTGTGTTTACGGACATATTCAATCAATCCCTATACCAGTCTGCTGTTCCCACATGCTTCAAGAGGGCCACCATTGTTCCTGTTCCCAAGAAAGCTAAGGTAACTGAGCTAAACGACTACCGCCCCGTAGCACTCACTTCCGTCATCATGAAGTGCTTTGAGAGACTAGTCAAGGACCATATCACCTCCACCCTACCTGACACCCTAGACCCACTCCAATTTGCTTACCGCCCAAATAGGTCCACAGACGATGCAATCTCAACCACACTGCACACTGCCCTAACCCACCTGGACAAGAGGAATACCTATGTGAGAATGCTGTTCATCGACTACAGCTCGGCATTCAATACCATAGTACCCTCCAAGCTCGTCATCAAGCTCGAGACCCTGGGTCTCGACCCCGCCCTGTGCAACTGGGTACTGGACTTCCTGACGGGCCGCCCACAGGTGGTGAGGGTAGGCAACAACATCTCCTCCCCGCTGATCCTCAACACGGGGCCCCACAAGGGTGCGTTCTGAGCCCTCTCCTGTACTCCCTGTTCACCCACGACTGCGTGGCCATGCACGCCTCCAACTCAATCATCAAGTTTGCGGACGACACAACAGTGGTAGGCTTGATTACCAACAACGACGAGACGGCCTACAGGGAGGAGGTGAGGGCCCTCGGAGTGTGGTGTCAGGAAAATAACCTCACACTCAACGTCAACAAAACTAAGGAGATGATTGTGGACTTCAGGAAACAGCAGAGGGAACACCCCCTATCCACATCGATGGATCAGTAGTGGAGAGGGTAGCAAGTTTTAAGTTCCTCGGCATACACATCACAGACAAACTGAATTGGTCCACTCACACTGACAGCGTCGTGAAGAAGGCGCAGCAGCGCCTCTTCAACCTCAGGAGGCTGAAGAAATTCGGCTTGTCGCCAAAAGCACTCACAAACTTCTACAGATGCACAATCGAGAGCATCCTGGCGGGCTGTATCACCGCCTGGTACGGCAACTGCTCCGCCCTCAACCGTAAGGCTCTCCAGAGGGTAGTGAGGTCTGCACAACGCATCACCGGGGCAAACTACCTGCCCTCCAGGACACCTACACCACCCGATGTTACAGGAAGGCCATAAAGATCATCAAGGACATCAACCACCCAAACCACTGCCTGTTCACCCCGCTATCATCCAGAAGGCGAGGTCAGTACAGGTGCATCAAAGCTGGGACCGAGAGACTGAAAAACAGCTTCTATCTCAAGGCCATCAGACTGTTAAACAGCAATCACTAACATTGAGTGGCTGCTGCCAACACACTGTCATTGACACTGACCCAACTCCAGCCACTTTACTAATGGGAATTGATGGGAAATGATGTAAATATATCACTAGCCACTTTAAACAATGCTACCTTATATAATGTTACTTACCCTACACTATTCATCTCATATGCATATGTATATACTGTACAATAGATCATCGACTGCATTCTTATGTCACTAGCCACTTTAACTATGCCACTTTGTTTACTTTGTCTACATACTCATCTCATATGTATATACTGTACTCGATACCATCTACTGTATGCTGCTCTGTACCATCACTCATTCATATATCCTTATGTACATATTCCTTATCCCCTTACACTGTGTATAAGACAGTAGTTTTGGAATTGTTAGTTAGATTACTTGTTGGTTATCACTGCATTGTCGGAACTAGAAGCACAAGCATTTCGCTACACTCGCATTAACATCTGCTAACCATGTGTATGTGACAAATAAAATTTGATTTATGATTTGATTTGATTTGATGTCAGGGTGGATAGCCCGGACCTGTCCTACCACATTCCCTGATGTCAGGGTGGATATCCCTGACCTGGCCTACCACTGATACATTCCCTGATGTCAGGGTGGATATCCCTGACCTGTCCTACCACTGATACATTCCCTGATGTCAGGGTGGATAGCCCTGACCTGTCCTACCACTGATACATTCCCTGATGTCAGGGTGGATAGCCCGGACCTGTCCTACCACATTCCCTGATGTCAGGGTGGATATCCCTGACCTGGCCTACCACTGATACATTCCCTGATGTCAGGGTGGATATCCCTGACCTGTCCTTCCACTGATACATTCCCTGATGTCAGGGTGGATAGCCCTGACCTGTCCTACCACTGATACATTCCCTGATGTCAGGGTGGATAGCCCGGACCTGTCCTACCACTGATACATTCCTGATGTCAGGTGGATAGCCCTGACCTGTCCTACCACTGATACATTCCCTGATGTCAGGGTGGATAGCCCGGACCTGTCCTACCACTGATACATTCCCTGATGTCAGGGTGGATAGCCCTGACCTGTCCTACCACATTCCCTGACCTGACCTGTCCTACCACATTCCCTGATGTCAGGGTGAATAGCCCTGACCTGTCCTACCACATTCCCTGATGTCAGGGTGGATAGCCCTGACCTGTCCTACCAAGTTCCCTGATGTCAGGGTGAATAGCCCTGACCTGTCCTACCACATTCCCTGATGTCAGGGTGGATAGCCCTGACCTGTCCTACCACATTCCCTGATGTCAGGGTGGATAGCCCTGACCTGTCCTACCACATTCCCTGATGTCAGGGTGGACATCCCTGACCTGTCCTACCACATTCCCTGATGTCAGGGTGGATATCCCTGACCTGTCCTACCACATTCCCTGATGTCAGGGTGGATAGCCCTGACCTGTCCTACCACATTCCCTGATGTCAGGGTGGATAGCCTTGACCTGTCCTACCACATTCCCTGATGTCAGGGTGGATAGTCCTGACCTGTCCTACAACGTTCCCTGATGTCAGGGTCGATAGCCTTGACCTGTCCTACCACATTCCCTGATGTCAGGGTGGATAGTCCTGACCTGTCCTACCACATTCCCTGATGTCAGGGTGGATAGCCCTGACCTGTCCTACCACTGATACATTCCCTGATGTCAGGGTGGATAGCCTTGACCTGTCCTACCACATTCCCTGATGTCAGGGTGGAAAGTCCTGACCTGTCCTACCACATTCCCTGATGTCAGGGTGGATAGTCCTGACCTGTCCTACCACATTCACTGATGTCAGGTGGATAGCCCTGACCTGTCCTACCACTGATACATTCCCTGATGTCAGGGTGGATAGTCCTGACCTGTCCTACCACATTCCCTGATGTCAGGGTGGATAGTCCTGACCTGTCCTACCACATTCCCTGATGTCAGGTTGGATAGCCCTGACCTGTCCTACCACATTCCCTGATGTCAGGTGGATATCCCTGACCTGTCCTACCACATTCCCTGATGTCAGGGTGGATAGCCCTGACCTGTCCTACCACTGATACATTCCCTGATGTCAGGGTGGATAGCCCTGACCTGTCCTACCACTGATACATTCCCTGATGTCAGGGTGGATAGCCCGGACCTGTCCTACCACATTCCCTGATGTCAGGGTGGATAGTCCTGACCTGTCCTACCACATTCCCTGATGTCAGGGTGGATAGCCCTGACCTGTCCTACCACTGATACATTCCCTGATGTCAGGGTGGATAGCCCTGACATGTCCTACCACTGATACATTCCCTGATGTCAGGGTGGATAGTCCTGACCTGTCCTACCACATTCCCTGATGTCAGGTGGATAGTCCTGACCTGTCCTACCACATTCCTTGATGTCAGGGTGGATAGCTCTGACCTGTCCTACCACATTCCCTGATGTCAGGGTGGATAGCCCTGACCTGTCCTACCACATTCCCTGATGTCAGGGTGGAAAGCCCTAACCTGTCCTACCACATTCCCTGATGTCAGGGTGGATAGTCCTGACCTGTCCTACCACATTCCCTGATGTCAGGGTGGATAGTCCTGACCTGTCCTACCACATTCCCTGATGTCAGGGTGGATAGCCCTGACCTGTCCTACCACATTCCATGATGTCAGGGTGAATAGCCCTGACCTGTCCTACCACATTCCCTGATGTCAGGGTGAATAGCCCTGACCTGTCCTACCACATTCCCTGATGTCAGGGTGGATATCCCTGACCTGTCCTACCACATTCCCTGATGTCAGGGTGGATAGCCCTGACCTGTCCTACCACATTCCATGATGTCAGGGTGGATATCCCTGACCTGTCCTACCACATTCCCTGATGTCAGGGTGGATAGCCCTGACCTGTCCTACCACATTCCCTGATGTCAGGGTGGATATCCCTGACCTGTCCTACCACATTCCCTGATGTCAGGGTGGATAGTCCTGACCTGTCCTACCACATTCCCTGATGTCAGGGTGGATAGCCCTGACCTGTCCTACCACTGATACATTCCCTGATGTCAGGGTGGATAGCACTGACCTGTCCTACCACTGATACATTCCCCGATGTCAGGGTGGATAGCCCTGACCTGTCCTACCACTGATACATTCCCTGATGTCAGGGTGGATAGCACTGACCTGTCATACCACTGATACATTCCCTGATGTCAGGGTGGATATCCCTGACCTGTCCTACCACATTCCCTGATGTCAGGGTGGATAGCCTTGACCTGTCCTACCACATTCCCTGATGTCAGGGTGGAAAGTCCTGACCTGTCCTACCACATTCCCTGATGTCAGGGTGGATAGTCCTGACCTGTCCTACCACATTCCCTGATGTCAGGGTGGATAGTCCTGACCTGTCCTACCACATTCCCTGATGTCAGGGTGGATAGCCCTGACCTGTCCTACCACTGATACATTCCCTGATGTCAGGGTGGATAGTCCTGACCTGTCCTACCACATTCCCTGATGTCAGGGTGGATAGCCCTGACCTGTCCTACCACATTCCCTGATGTCAGGGTGGATAGCCCTGACCTGTCCTACCACTGATACATTCCATGATGTCAGGGTGGATAGCCCTGACCTGTCCTACCACATTCCCTGATGTCAGGGTGGATAGCCCTGACCTGTCCTACCACATTCCCTGATGTCAGGATGGATAGTCCTGACCTGTCCTACCACATTCCCTGATGTCAGGATGGATAGTCCTGACCTGTCCTACCACATTCCCTGATGTCAGGGTGGATAGCCCTGACCTGTCCTAAAACATTCCCTGATGTCAGGGTGGATAGCCCTGACCTGTCCTACCACTGATACATTCCCTGATGTCAGGGTGGATAGCCCTGACCTGACCTACCACATTCCCTGATGTCAGGATGGATATCCCTGACCTGTCCTACCACTGATACATTCCCTGATGTCAGGGTGATATATAGTGCCACTGTATAACTGGGGGTGGATATATAGTGCTGTTACAGTATACTGTCTGGCCTTTTACTCTCTCCTGACCCTGACACCCCCATCACACAAAGTGGCCCTCCCTCCCTCCCTCCCTCCCAGCCTTCCCTCCCTCCCCCCCTCCCAGCCCTCATTTCATTTATTTATCCAGGCTCGTCCCCAGAGTAACACGTGCCACTGTTTTCCAGAGAGCCCTACGCCAGTCCTGCCGTTAGAGGTGATACAGGATAATACTCTACTGTATCCCCAGAGGGTGTTTATGTGTCTGGCCTTTCCTCTAACCTGACCCCTGACACCAACATCATAGAAAAACACACACAAAAGTGCCCTCCCTCCCAGGCCTCATTTCATTAGTTTATCCAGGATAGTCCCTCCAGTAACAGTGTTTCTCAGGGACCCCTGAGTCAGTCCTGCCCTTAGAGGCAGTACAGGAGAACAGTCTGTACCTCCAGAGAGTGTTTATGTGCCTGTCTTTCCTGTGTCCTGGCCCTGCCACCTCATCATCACACACACACACACACCCCGACCCTGCTCGCCCTCACAGCCCTAATCCAGTAGCAACCGTGGGAAGTCTGCCTCCAGTGGCCGGTCTTTCCTGTGTCCTGGCCCTGCCATCTCATCATCACACACACACCCCTGGCTTTCTGGCGATCCTGCTCTCCCTCACAGCCCTAATCCAGTAGCAACCGTGGGTGAGGATATACAGAGGACTACAGAGCCCTCAGTGTCTTATCATAGTGTGAAATACAGGAAGTGTGCCTCCAGTGGCCGCGTGTCTGGTCTTTCCTGTGTCCTGACCCTGACCACGTACCTCACACAGACTGGAATGCCATTAAAACACATCACTTTGTAGAGAGAGAGAGAGAGAGAGAGAGACAGAGAGAGAGAGAGAGAGAGAGAGAGAGAGAGAGAGAGAGAGAGAGAGACAGAGACAGAGACAGAGAGAGAGAGAAAGAGAGAAAGAGAGATAGAGAGACAGAGACAGAGAGACAGAGACAGAGACAGAGAGAGAGAGAGAGAGAGAGACACACACACAGAGAGACACACACACAGAGAGACACACACACAGAGAGACACACACACAGAGACACACACACACACAGAGAGACACACACAGAGAGACACACACAGAGAGACACACAGAGAGACACACCTCAGGTGGGGCCTACAGACAGTCAGGAGCCATAAGGTCGACTCTGGGAGAAGAGAGGACAATACGCCCCTCCCTTCATCCTGCCATCTCTCTCTCTCTCTATCATTAACAGGTCTCAGCTTCCTTATTACCCTCCAATCACAGCCAATTAGATCACAGCTCATTGAGAAGCAGCCTAGTATAAACCTATAGGACACAAACACACGCCTTAGTTGCCCCGCCCCCCCAGCATCAAACATTAAACCTTATTAAGGTCCAACACATCCTCTTCTCGCCCACTTTTCTTCTTCTCTCTGGTACCCCCCCCCCCCACGCACCACTGCCGCCTCAGAGCCCCTAATCTCCAAAAGTAATAAATATTGTTTTCTTTCTGGGCTCTATGAAAAGAGTGATGAAAGGAGTCTGAAAACCCCCAGTGGTCTTGTTTAAAGCCCTCAACTCATTTATTTTTTTGGGGGGGCCGTGATTGTCAGGGCTGGTTGGCTGGTTGGCTGGTTGGCTGGCTGTTGGCTTTCATTAAAACACAACCATATTACACAGGTTGGCTGGTTGGCTGGTTGGCTGGTTGGCTGGTTGGCTGGTTGGCTGGTTGGCTGGTTGTCGTTATTGCTGCTGTGCTCTCTATCACTGTTGAAGGTAAGAAAGGGGTCCCGGTGTGGCAGACCATATTACACAGACACCAAGTAGAAGACTGGCTTTCTGACGTTTCATTAAAACACAACCATATTACACAGACACCAAGTAGAAGACTGGCTTTCTGATGTTTCATTAAAACACAACCATATTACACAGACACCAAGTAGAAGACTGGCTTTCTGACGTTTCATTAAAACACAACCATATTACACAGACACCAAGTAGAAGACTGGCTTTCTGACGTTTCATTAAAACAGACACCAAGTAGAAGACTGGCTTTCTGATGTTTCATTAAAACAGACACCAAGTAGAAGACTGGCTTTCTGACGTTTCATTAAAACACAACCATATTACACAGACACCAAGTAGAAGACTGGCTTTCTGACGTTTCATTAAAACACAACCATATTACACAGACACCAAGTAGAAGACTGGCTTTCTGACGTTTCATTAAAACACAACCATATTACACAGACACCAAGTAGAAGACTGGCTTTCTGACGTTTCATTAAAACACAACCATATTACACAGACACCAAGACACCAAGTAGAAGACTGGCTTTCTGACGTTTCATTAAAACACAACCATATTACACAGACACCAAGTAGAAGACTGGCTTTCTGATGTTTCATTAAAACACAACCATATTACACAGACACCAAGTAGAAGACTGGCTTTCTGACGTTTCATTAAAACACAACCATATTACACAGACACCAAGTAGAAGACTGGCTTAAAACACAACCATCTGACGTTTCATTAAAACACAACCATATTACACAGACACCAAGTAGAAGACTGGCTTTCTGACGTTTCATTAAAACACAACCATATTACACAGACACCAAGTAGAAGACTGGCTTTCTGACGTTTCATTAAAACACAACCATATTACACAGACACCAAGTAGAAGACTGGCTTTCTGACGTTTCATTAAAACACAACCATATTACACAGACACCAAGTAGAAGACTGGCTTTCTGACGTTTCATTAAAACACAACCATATTACACAGACACCAAGTAGAAGACTGGCTTTCTGACGTTTCATTAAAACACAACCATATTACACAGACACCAAGTAGAAGACTGGCTTTCTGACGTTTCATTAAAACACAACCATATTACACAGACACCAAGTAGAAGACTGGCTTTCTGACGTTTCATTAAAACACAACCATATTACACAGACACCAAGTAGAAGACTGGCTTTCTGATGTTTCATTAAAACACAACCATATTACACAGACACCAAGTAGAAGACTGGCTTTCTGATGTTTCATTAAAACACAACCATATTACACAGACACCAAGTAGAAGACTGGCTTTCTGACGTTTCATTAAAACACAACCATATTACACAGACACCAAGTAGAAGACTGGCTTTCTGATTAAAAACACAACCATTTACATTAAAACACAACCATATTACACAGACACCAAGTAGAAGACTGGCTTTCTGATGTTTCATTAAAACACAACCATATTACACAGACACCAAGTAGAAGACTGGCTTTCTGACGTTTCATTAAAACACAACCATATTACACAGACACCAAGTAGAAGACTGGCTTTCTGACGTTTCATTAAAACACAACCATATTACACAGACACCAAGTAGAAGACTGGCTTTCTGACACCAAGTAGAAGACTGGCTTGACGTTTCATTAAAACACAACCATATTACACAGACACCAAGTAGAAGACTGGCTTTCTGACGTTTCATTAAAACACAACCATATTACACAGACACCAAGTAGAAGACTGGCTTTCTGACTTTCATTAAAACACAACCATATTACACAGACACCAAGTAGAAGACTGGCTTTCTGACGCTTCATTAAAACACAACCATATTACACAGACACCAAGACTGGCTTTCTGACCATTAAAACACAACCATATTACACAGACAGAAGACTGGCTTTCTGATGTTTCATTAAAACACAACCATATTACACAGACACCAAGTAGAAGACTGGCTTTCTGATGTTTCATTAAAACACAACCATATTACACAGACACCAAGTAGAAGACTGGCTTTCTGATGTTTCATTAAAACACAACCATATTACACAGACACCAAGTAGAAGACTGGATTTCTGATGTTTCATTAAAACACAACCATATTACACAGACACCAAGTAGAAGACTGGCTTTCTGACGTTTCATTAAAACACAACCATATTACACAGACACCAAGTAGAAGACTGGCTTTCTGACGTTTCATTAAAACAGACACCAAGTAGAAGACTGGCTTTCTGACGTTTCATTAAAACACAACCATATTACACAGACACCAAGTAGAAGACTGGCTTTCTGATGTTTCATTAAAACACAACCATATTACACAGACACCAAGTAGAAGACTGGCTTTCTGACGTTTCATTAAAACAGACACCAAGTAGAAGACTGGCTTTCTGATGTTACATTAAAACACAACCATATTACACAGACACCAAGTAGAAGACTGGCTTTCTGACGTTTCATTAAAACACAACCATATTACACAGACACCAAGTAGAAGACTGGCTTTCATAGAAGACTGGCTTTCTGAAAAAACACAACCATATTACACAGACACCAAGTAGAAGACTGGCTTTCTGACGTTTCATTAAAACACAACCATATTACACAGACACCAAGTAGAAGACTGGCTTTCTGACGTTTCATTAAAACACAACCATATTACACAGACACCAAGTAGAAGACTGGCTTTCTGACGTTTCATTAAAACACAACCATATTACACAGACACCAAGTAGAAGACTGGCTTTCTGACGTTTCATTAAAACACAACCATATTACACAGACACCAAGTAGAAGACTGGCTTTCTGATTTCATTAAAACACAACCATATTACACAGACACCAAGTAGAAGACTGGCTTTCTGACGTTTCATTAAAACACAACCATATTACACAGACACCAAGTAGAAGACTGGCTTTCTGACGTTTCATTAAAACACAACCATATTACACAGACACCAAGTAGAAGACTGGCTTTCTGACGTTTCATTAAAACAGACACCAAGTAGAAGATCTTTCTGACGTATTAAAACACAACCATATTACACAGACACCAAGTAGAAGACTGGCTTTCTGACGTTTCATTAAAACACAACCATATTACACAGACACCAAGTAGAAGACTGGCTTTCTGACGTTTCATTAAAACACAACCATATTACACAGACACCAAGTAGAAGACTGGCTTTCTGATGTTTCATTAAAACACAACCATATTACACAGACACCAAGTAGAAGACTGGCTTTCTGACGTTTCATTAAAACACAACCATATTACACAGACACCAAGTAGAAGACTGGCTTTCTGATGTTTCATTAAAACACAACCATATTACACAGACACCAAGTAGAAGACTGGCTTTCTGACGTTTCATTAAAACACAACCATATTACACAGACACCAAGTAGAAGACTGGCTTTCTGACGTTTCATTAAAACACAACCATATTACACAGACACCAAGTAGAAGACTGGCTTTCTGATTTCATTAAAACACAACCATATTACACAGACACCAAGTTTTTCTGATGTTTCATTAAAACACAACCATATTACACAGACACCAAGTAGAAGACTGGCTTTCTGATGTTTCATTAAAACAACCATATTACACAGACACCAAGTAGAAGACTGGCTTTCTGATGTTTCATTAAAACAGACACTAAGTAGAAGACTGGCTTTCTGATGTTTCATTAAAACACAACCATATTACACAGACACCAAGTAGAAGACTGGCTTTCTGATGTTTCATTAAAACAACCATATTACACAGACACCAAGTAGAAGACTGGCTTTCTGATGTTTCATTAAAACAGACACTAAGTAGAAGACTGGCTTTCTGATGTTTCATTAAAACAACCATATTACACAGACACCAAGTAGAAGACTGGCTTTCTGACGTTTCATTAAAACAGACACCAAGTAGAAGACTGGCTTTCTGATGTTTCATTAAAACACAACCATATTACACAGACACCAAGTAGAAGACGGGCTTTCTGACGTTTCATTAAAACAGACACTAAGTAGAAGACGGGCTTTCTGATGTTTCATTAAAACACAACCATATTACACAGACACCAAGTAGAAGACGGGCTTTCTGATGTTTCATTAAAACACAACCATATTACACAGACACCAAGTAGAAGACGGGCTTTCTGACGTTTCATTAAAACAGACACTAAGTAGAAGACGGGCTTTCTGACGTTTCATTAAAACACAACCATATTACACAGACACCAAGTAGAAGACTGGCTTTCTGATGTTTCATTAAAACACAACCATGCGTGCAGTACTTTGTCACTGCTTTGCCAACAAGGTTAGACTCCATCAGAGAACTGAAAGAAAACAAATCATTTGATAACAGAGAGAAAGAAATGTACCTGTCCCACCTGTCTGACAGAGAGAAATGTACCTGTCCCACCTGTCTGACAGAGAGAAATGTACCTGTCCCACCTGTCTGACAGAGAGAAATGTACCTGTCCCACCTGTCTGACAGAGAGAAATGTACCTGTCCCACCTGTCTGACAGAGAGAAATGTGCCTGTCCCACCTGTCTGACAGAGAGAAATGTACCTGTCCCACCTGTCTGACAGAGAGAAATGTGCCTGTCCCACCTGTCTGACAGAGAGAAATGTGCCTGTCCCACCTGTCTGACAGAGAGAAATGTACCTGTCCCACCTGTCTGACAGAGAGAAATGTACCTGTCCCACCTGTCTGACAGAGAGAAATGTACCTGTCCCACCTGTCTGACAGAGAGAAATGTACCTGTCCCACCTGTCTGACAGAGAGAAATGTACCTGTCCCACCTGTCTGACAGAGAGAAATGTACCTGTCCCACCTGTCTGACAGAGAGAAATGTACCTGTCCCACCTGTCTGACAGAGAGAAATGTACCTGTCCCACCTGTCTGACAGAGAGAAATGTACCTGTCCCACCTGTCTGACAGAGAGAAATGTACCTGTCCCACCTGTCTGACAGAGAGAAATGTACCTGTCCCACCTGTCTGACAGAGAGAAATGTACCTGTCCCACCTGTCTGACAGAGAGAAATGTACCTGTCCCACCTGTCTGACAGAGAGAAATGTACCTGTCCCACCTGTCTGACAGAGAGAAATGTGCCTGTCCCACCTGTCTGACAGAGAGAAATGTGCCTGTCCCACCTGTCTGACAGAGAGAAATGTGCCTGTCCCACCTGTCTGACAGAGAGAAATGTGCCTGTCCCACCTGTCTGACAGAGAGAAATGTGCCTGTCCCACCTGTCTGACAGAGAGAAATGTGCCTGTCCCACCTGTCTGACAGAGAGAAATGTACCTGTCCCATCTGTCTGACAGTCCACTCCTGTATTGACATCCTCTTAAATAACCCACTTTGTAACAGGTCCAACACGTGTCCCTGTGTGTTTGTGTTCATGCTTGTCAACATGTCTGTCGGTCATCTCCTGAACTCCTCTTTAAAAAGTCCTGAACAAGGCCTCCCGGGTGGCGCAGTGGTTGAGGGGCGCTGTACTGCAGCGCCAGCTGTGCCACTAGCTAACACCAGACGGCTGAAGACCTAGCTAGCCAGTAACTAGCTAAACTAGCTAACACCAGACGGCTGAAGACCTAGCTAGCCAGTAACTAGCTAACACCAGACGGCTGAAAACCTAGCTAGCCAGTAACTAGCTAACACCAGACGGCTGAAGACCTAGCTAGCCAGTAACTAGCTAACACCAGACGGCTGAAAACCTAGCTAGCCAGTAACTAGCTAACACCAGACGGCTGAAGACCTAGCTAGCCAGTAACTAGCTAACACCAGACGGCTGAAAACCTAGCTAGCCAGTAACTAGCTAACACCAGACGGCTGAAGACCTAGCTAGCCAGTAACTAGCTAACACCAGACGGCTGAAAACCTAGCTAGCCAGTAACTAGCTAACACCAGACGGCTGAAGACCTAGCTAGCCAGTAACTAGCTAACACCAGACGGCTGAAAACCTAGCTAGCCAGTAACTAGCTAACACCAGACGGCTGAAACCCTACAGTCAAAATGTGGCACCAGTAGAGTAGATATTTAGCTACATAAACCACTCTGCAAACAGGCCTTCACCCGATATTGGTTACAAGGAATAACTCGTTTAAATTAGGTAAATCACCTGCCTGTTCCTCACCTGTCATTAAGGGTTTATTACCTCACTACCTTTACAGGAGTGGTGACAGTACAACAGAGGAGGGGAGGAGAGGGGGAGGGGTAGGAGAGGGGGAAGGAGAGGGGGAAGGAGAGGGGGAAGGAGAGGGGAGGGGAGGAGGGGAAGGAGAGGGGAGGGGAGGGGAAGGGAGGAGGAGGGGAGGATGAGAGGGGGAGGGGTATGAGAGGGGGAGAGGGGGAGGGGAGGAGGAGGAGAAAAGGAGGAGGGGAGAAGGAGGAGAGGGAGAAAAGGAGGAGGGGAGGAAGAGGAGAAAAGGAGGAGGGGAGGAAGAGGAGAAGGGGAGGAGAGAAGGGGAAGAGAAGAGGAGAGTACTTCAACAGGAATAAGTGATGTTATCACAGATAGCTGTGTGTGTGTGTGTGTGTGTGTGTGTGTGTGTGTGTGTGTGTGTGTGTGTGTGTGTGAGAGAGAGAGAGATATAGTGTGTGTGTGTGTGTGGGTGTGTGTGTCCTCTTCACCGCCTGCTGGGGTAGATAATATAGTGTACGTGGTGCAGCTAGATTGAGAGAATGCCTCCAGGCACGTGAGTTTACACTGAAGAGAGAAAGAGAGAGGTCTGTCCTGTCTCTGTCTGTCCTGTCTCGGTCTGTCCTGTCTCGGTCTGTCCTGTCTCGGTCTGTCCTGTCTCGGTCTGTCCTGTCTCGGTCTGTCCTGTCTCGGTCTGTCCATTAGGAGGGAATGTTTAAATAGCTATAGTGTGACCCTACTATTGGGAGACGCTGGTCACATGTTTCCACGCGACAGGAAGTGGGCTGCCAAAACACAAGCGCACAATAGACCACAGGACCTTTGACTGCAGCTGGGCTGAACTAACTGGGCCTCGGTCACAGTGGTTCTGGGGTTTCATATCTACAGAGTCCTGGCTATATGGTTATAATGGTGATGAAAAGGTGTGTTTCAGAGTCCTGGCTATATGGTTATAAAGGTGTGTTTCAGAGTCCTGACTATATGGTTATAATGGTGATGAAAAGGTGTGTTTCAGAGTCCTGACTATATGGTTATAATGGTGTGTTTCAGAGTCCTGACTATATGGTTATAAAGGTGTGTTTCAGAGTCCTGGCTATATGGTTATAATGGTGATGAAAAGGTGTGTTTCAGAGTCCTGACTATATGGTTATAAAGGTGATGAAAAGGTGTGTTTCAGAGTCCTGACTATATGGTTATAATGGTGATGAAAAGGTGTGTTTCAGAGTCCTGACTATATGGTTATAATGGTGTGTTTCAGAGTCCTGACTATATGGTTATAATGGTGATGAAAAGGTGTGTTTCAGAGTCCTGACTATATGGTTATAATGGTGATGAAAAGGTGTGTTTCAGAGTCCTGACTATATGGTTATAATGGTGATGAAAAGGTGTGTTTCAGAGTCCTGACTATATGGTTATAATGGTGTGTTTCAGAGTCCTGACTATATGGGTTATAATGTTGATGTCACTAAAACTCCAATCAGTGATGAGAGTTAGTGGTGCATTGCCTGCTGAGATGGTACACACACACACACACGCAGCTGGGATAGAGGAGCAGGGCTCTGAGCGCATTGGGCTGTCTGGGTGTATGAACTCTCTGCCCCAACACACACACACACACACACACACACACACACACACACACACACTGCAGGTCTGGCAGCTGTCCCGTTTGGTCTCCTCTAGTCGACTGTACGAGAGGACAGCGCCCCCTAAAGACCACCTCTGAGAATGGACAGCTAAGCAGAAGGGTTTTGGTGGTGGATCTATGGATTTAAGCGTGCAGGCTTTGTTTATGTTCAAGTGTGAGAAAAAGCTTAAAGCCTTAGTGAGAGGGTTTAAGAGTTTGTATTTACACCAATCGCTTGTAGTAACTGGCAACAAGATTAATAGGATCTTGAATGAGTAGCCTAATTCCATGCAACAACAACCACCAGGCCCCGTGTGGACCGAGAGAACGAGGGGACAGAGGACAGACTGGTAGAGAGAACGAGGTGTCAGAGGACAGACTGGTAGAGAGAACGAGGGGACAGAGGACAGACTGGTAGAGAGAACGAGGGGACGGAGGACAGACTGGTAGAGAGAACGAGGGGACAGAGGACAGACTGGTAGAGAGAACGAGGGGACAGAGGACAGACTGGTAGAGAGAACGAGGTGTCTGAGGACAGACTGGTAGAGAGAACGAGGGGACGGAGGACAGACTGGTAGAGAGAACGAGGGGACAGAGGACAGACTGGTAGAGAGAACGAGGGGACGGAGGACAGACTGGTAGAGAGAACGAGGGGACGGAGGACAGACTGGTAGTGAGAACGAGGGGACGGAGGACAGACTGGTAGAGAGAACGAGGGGACGGAGGACAGACTGGTAGAGAGAACGAGGGGACGGAGGACAGACTGGTAGAGAGAACGAGGGGACAGAGGACAGACTGGTAGAGAGAACGAGGGGACGGAGGACAGACTGGTAGAGAGAACGAGGGGACGGAGGACAGACTGGTAGAGAGAACGAGGGGACAGAGGACAGACTGGTAGAGAGAACGAGGGGACGAAGGACAGACTGGTAGAGAGAACGCAGCTGCCTTTTCAAATTGGCAAGTTTGTTTAACGTGGCCCAGTGGCCCGGATGTGGCCTGGGCGTTTGCTCACTTTGGACCTGACCATTGGTTCTTCACTGACATCTCCAGACACCCGGGACATCAGGCCATGTAAAACAAACTCCACCTCTATTACATCTCTGTCTCTACCATGACAGAAGCCCAAAATATTATCTTATTTGACGTTTATTTCATTTTAAGTCCATATTCCGCACCTCCGTCTCTTTTTGGATGTTCCTCAACATAATAACAGCCCCACTAATGAAGAAGCTCACCGTTTGCGCGCCGGCATTGTTTTTTGCCCTACGACGACCCGAGAAACGAGCACCCACTTCCTGGGGTTGAGGATGGGCGGAATGAAAGATTTGGGACGAAGAAATGTGAGCACGTCCAAGTTAAGATTTTAGAAGTGGTGTAGTGTATTGCCCAAGCATCACCGTTAGACAAACAGGATGCTATGGGGATTCAGTCAACACAGGAGTCTCCTGAACAGTGTCCAACTCCTGGGGCTCCAGGAGGGCCTGCCCCCATCTTGGGGCTCCAGGGGGGCCTGCCCCCATCTTGGGGCTCCAGGGGGGTCTGTCTTGGGGTTCTAGGAGGGTCTGCCCACATCTTCGGGTTCCAGGGGGGCCTGCCCCCATCTTGGGGCTCCGGGAGGGGCTGTCTTGGGGCTCCAGGAGGGTCTGTCTTAGGGATCTAGGAGGGCCTGCCCCCATCTTGAGGTTCCAGGAGGGCCTGCCCCCATCTTGGGGTTCCAGGAGGGCCTGCCCCCATCTTGAGGTTCCAGGAGGGCCTGCCCCATCTTGGGGTTCCAGGAGGGCCTGCCCCCATCTTGAGGTTCCAGGACGGCCTGCCCCCATCTTGGGGTTCCAGGAGGGCCTGCCCCCATCTTGGGGTTCCAGGAGGGCCTGTCTTGGGGTTCCAGGAGGGCCTGCCCCCATCTTGGGGTTCCAGGAGGGTCTGTCTTGAGGTTCCAGGAGGGCCTGCCCCCATCTTGGGGTTCCAGGAGGGCCTGCCCCCATCTTGGGGTTCCAGGAGGGCCTGCCCCCATCTTGGGGTTCCAGGAGGGTCTGTCTTGGGGTTCCAGGAGGGCCTGCCCCCCATCTTGGGGTTCCAGGAGGGTCTGTCTGTTATAGCCTCCACTCGGAGGGCAGCAGGAAAGACAAGGTGCCTACAATACTGTCAACATGAGCCAGAGCAGAAACGGGACTAATCGGCTTGCTGCTTTAAGTACTACAGCACATGATGTCCCAGACCCACAAGATTTAGCTTTTTGATCATCAGAGGGACACACACACACACACACACACACACACACACACACACACACACACACACACACACGCGCGCGGGAGAGCAGGATTAGAGGAGGGTGGTGAGTGAACGGAGAGAGGATGGATGGAGAGGGGGGTTGGATAGAGGGGAGGGTGGATGGAGAGGGTGGGTGGATGGAGAGGGGGGGGTGGATGGAGATGGTTGATGTAGAGAGGGTGGATGGAGAGGGTTGATGTAGAGAGGGAGGGTGGATGGAGAGGGTTGATGTAGAGAGGGAGGGTGGATGGAGAGGGTTGATGTAGAGAGGGAGGGAGGGTGGATGGAGAGGGTTGATGTAGAGAGGGAGGGTGGATGGAGAGGGGAGGGTTGATGGAGAGGGGGAGGGTTGATGGAGAGGGGGAGGGTTGATGGAGAGGGGGAGGGTTGATGGAGAGGGTGGATGGAGAGGGAGAGGGTGGATGAGAGGGTGGATGGAAAGGGTGGATGAGAGGGAGATTTGATGGAGAGGGGGAGGGTGGATGGATGGAGAGGAGGGGGGTGGATGGATGGATGGAGGGGGAGGGTGGATGGAGAGGGGGGGTGGATGGATGGAGAGAGGGGGGTGGATGGATGGAGAGGGGGGGTGGGGAGGATGGAGAGGGGAGGGTGGATGGAGGAGAGGGGGGTGGATGGATGGAGAGGGGGATGGTGGATGGAGGGGAGGGTGGATGGAGAGGGGGGGTGGATGGATGAGGGGGAGGGTGGATGGAGGGGGAGGGTGGATGGATGGAGAGGGGAGGGTGGATGGATGGAGAGGGGAGGGTGGATGGAGGGGAGGGGGGGATGGAGAGGGGAGGGTGGATGGAGGGGGAGGGTGGATGGAGAGGGGGGGGTGGATGGAGAGGGGGAGGGTGGATGGAGGGGGAGGGTGGATGGAGAGGGGAGGGTGGATGGATGGAGAGGGGAGGGTGGATGGATGGAGAGGGGGAGGGTGGATGGAGGGGGAGGGTGGATGGATGGAGGGGAGGGTGGATGGAGAGGGAGGGTGGATGGAGAGGGGAGGGTGGATGGAGGAGAGGGGAGGGTGGATGGAGAGGGGAGGGTGGATGGATGGAGAGGGGGAGGGTGGATGGAGGGGAGGGTGGATGGAGGGGGATGGAGGGGGTGGATGGAGGGGGTGGATGGATGGAGAGGGGGAGGGTGGATGGAGGGGGAGGGTTGATGGAGAGGGGAGGGTGGATGGAGAGGGGAGGGTGGATGTTGAGGGGGAGGGTGGATGGAGAGGGGGGTGATTTGATGGAGGGGGAGGGTGGATGGAGAGGGGGAGATTTGATGGAGAGGGGGAGGAGGGTGGATGGAGAGGGGGAGATTTGATGGAGAGGGGAGGGTGGATGGAGAGGGGGAGGGTGGATGGAGAGGGGAGGGTGGATGGAGAGGGGGAGGGTTGATGGAGAGAGGGAGGGTGGATGGAGAGAGGGAGGGTGGATGGAGAGGGGGAGGGTGGATGGAGAGGGGGAGGGTGGATGGAGAGGGGGAGGGAAGGTATGCACCACACAATCACACGCTGCACAGCCTTTCCAACTGAAAGGAGATGAAAGGAGATACTTAATGCTGAAATGAAAACACGCGGTCATGTTGTGTAGGCCCCTCTTTTAACCCCGGGTTCAGTCCCAAATGGCACCCTATTCCCTACACAGACCAGAGCTCCTGGCAAAAGTAGTGCACTATATAGGGAACAGGGTACCGTATGGCCCTGGTCTAAAGTAGTGCACTATATAGGGAACAGGGTACCGTATGGCCCTGGTCTAAAGTAGTGCACTATATAGGGAACAGGGTACCGTTTGGGACACTAACAAACATATTTTCTCTTAATAATAAAGTGTGTGTAATGATAAGCGTTGTAACTCAGGTTAGCAGTAAAACTCGGTGCCCTTACCTCTCCAGGAATCTAATTCTACAGTTCACACACACACACACACACAAAATGCTCTCCCTCTCTCGCTGTCACACACATTAAATGATTGTGTCTACAGTCCTACAAATGATCGTTTGGTGTTCTATATTCAACCTTTTGGTTATTATCATATTATTTAAATATATGTCAATATACACCACCGTTCAACAGTTTGGGGTCACTTAGAAATGTCCTTGTTTTTGAAAAAAGAATAATAATAATTAGCCCATTAATATAACATCAAAGGGATCAGAAATACAGTGTAGAAATTGTTAATGTTGTAAATGACTATTGTAGCTGGAAACGGCTGATTATTAATGGAGTATCTACATAGGCGTACAGAGGCCCATTATCAGCAACCATCACTCCTGTGTTCCAATGGTACGTTGTGTTAGCTAATCCAAGTTCATCATTTTAAAAGGCTAATTGATCATTAGAAAACCATTTTGCCGTTATGTTAGCACAGCTGAAAACTGTTGTTCTGATTAAAGAAGCAATAAAACGGCCCTTCTTTAATCTAGTTGAGTATCTGGAGCATCAATATTCGATCATTTAACCTTTATTTAACTAGGCAAGTCAGTTAAGAACAAATTCTTATTTTCAATGACGGCCTAGGAACTGTGGGTTTTAACTGCCTGGTTCAGGGGCAGAACGATAGATGTTTACCTTGTCAGCTCGGGGATTTGATCTAGTAACCTTTCGGTTACTAGTCCAACGCTCTAGCCACTAGGCTACCTGCCTCCCCCTCTAACCGCTAGGCTACCTGACTCCCCCTCTAACCGCTAGGCTACCTGCCTCCCCCTCTAACCGCTAGGCTACCTGCCTCCCCCTCTAACCGCTAGGCTACCTGCCTCCCCCTCTAACCGCTAGGCTACCTGCCTCCCCCTCTAACCGCTAGGCTACCTGCCTCCCCAACCGCTAGGCTCCTAACCGCTAGGCTACCTGCCTCCCCCGCTAGGCTACCTGCCTCCCCCTCTAACCGCTAGGCTACCTGCCTCCCCCTCTAACCGCTAGGCTACCTGCCTCCCCCTCTAACCACTAGGCTACCTGCCGTCCCTACACTCTAACCACTAGGCTACCTGACGTCCCTACACTCTAACCACTAGGTTACCTGCCGCCCCTACACTCTAACCACTAGGTTACCTGCCGCCCCTACACTCTAACCACTAGGCTACCTGCCGCCCCTACACTCTAACCACTAGGCTACCTGCCGCCCCTACACTCTAACCACTAGGCTACCTGCCGTCCCTACACTCTAACCACTAGGTTACCTGCCGTCCCTACACTCTAACCACTAGGTTACCTGCCGCCCCTACACTCTAACCACTAGGCTACCTGCCGTCCCTACACTCTAACCACTAGGTTACCTGCCGTCCCTACACTCTAACCACTAGGCTACCTGCCGTCCCTACACTCTAACCACTAGGCTACCTGCCGTCCCTACACTCTAACCACTAGGCTACCTGCCGTCCCTACACTCTAACCACTAGGCTACCTGCCGTCCCTACACTCTAACCACTAGGTTACCTGCCGTCCCTACACTCTAACCACTAGGCTACCTGCCGTCCCTACACTCTAACCACTAGGCTACCTGCCGTCTCTACACTCTAACCACTAGGTTACCTGCCGTCCCTACACTCTAACCACTAAATGAGGTTACCTGCCGTCCCTACACTCTAACCACTAGGCTACCTGCCTCCCCACTCTAACCACTAGGTTACCTGCCGTCTCTACACTCTAACCACTAGGTTACCTGCCGTCTCTACACTCTAACCACTAGGTTACCTGCCGTCCCTACACTCTAACCACTAGGTTACCTGCCGTCCCTACACTCTAACCACTAGGCTACCTGCAGATGAGGGGACTGTGTTTCATGAATTGTTGCTGAACTCCTGAATGCACATGGTGGTGTTTTAATGTGTTTTAATGTAGTTATCTAAATGATTTATAATAAATGATTTACCATAAGTCTCGGTGATTCAATTGCCTACTTAATCATTACATTACACACTACGTTTTACTCAGTCTGGCAGTAACCCAACTATCAGAGGCAATGGGTCTCTGTCTCCTGTTGCTGACAGTAACCCAACTATCAGAGGCAATGGGTCTCTGTCTCCTGTTGCTGACAGTAACCCAACTATCAGAGGCAATGGGTCTCTGTCTCCTGCTACTGACAGTAACCCAACTATCAGAGGCAATGGGTCTCTGTCTCCTGTTGCTGACAGTAACCCAACTATCAGAGGCAATGGGTCTCTGTCTCCTGTTGCTGACAGTAACCCAACTATCAGAGGCAATGGGTCTCTGTCTCCTGCTGCTGACAGTAACCCAACTATCAGAGGCAATGGGTCTCTGTCTCCTGCTGCTGACAGTAACCCAATGGGTCTCTGTCTCCTGTTGCTGACAGTAACCCAACTATCAGAGGCAATGGGTCTCTGTCTCCTGTTGCTGACAGTAACCCAACTATCAGAGGCAATGGGTCTCTGTCTCCTGTTGCTGACAGTAACCCAACTATCAGAGGCAATGGGTCTCTGTCTCCTGTTGCTGACAGTAACCCAACTATCAGAGGCAATGGGTCTCTGTCTCCTGTTGCTGACAGTAACCCAACTATCAGAGGCAATGGGTCTCTGTCTCCTGTTGCTGACAGTAACCCAACTATCAGAGGCAATGGGTCTCTGTCTCCTGTTGCTGACAGTAACCCAACTATCAGAGGCAATGGGTCTCTGTCTCCTGCTGCTGACAGTAACCCAACTATCAGAGGCAATGGGTCTCTGTCTCCTGTTGCTGACAGTAACCCAACTATCAGAGGCAATGGGTCTCTGTCTCCTGCTGCTGACAGTAACCCAACTATCAGAGGCAATGGGTCTCTGTCTCCTGCTGCTGACAGTAACCCAACTATCAGAGGCAATGGGTCTCTGTCTCCTGCTGCTGACAGTAACCCAACTATCAGAGGCAATGGGTCTCTGTCTCCTGTTGCTGACAGTAACCCAACTATCAGAGGCAATGGGTCTCTGTCTCCTGCTACTGACAGTAACCCAACTATCAGAGGCAATGGGTCTCTGTCTCCTGTTGCTGACAGTAACCCAACTATCAGAGGCAATGGGTCTCTGTCTCCTGCTGCTGACAGTAACCCAACTATCAGAGGCAATGGGTCTCTGTCTCCTGTTGCTGACAGTAACCCAACTATCAGAGGCAATGGGTCTCTGTCTCCTGTTAACTGACAGTAACCCAACTATCAGAGGCAATGGGTCTCTGTCTCCTGTTGCTGACAGTAACCCAACTATCAGAGGCAATGGGTCTCTGTCTCCTGTTGCTGACAGTAACCCAACTATCAGAGGCAATGGGTCTCTGTCTCCTGCTTGCTGACAGTAACCCAACTATCAGAGGCAATGGGTCTCTGTCTCCTGCTGCTGACAGTAACCCAACTATCAGAGGCAATGGGTCTCTGTCTCCTGTTGCTGACAGTAACCCAACTATCAGAGGCAATGGGTCTCTGTCTCCTGTGCTGACAGTAACCCAACTATCAGAGGCAATGGGTCTCTGTCTCCTGTTGCTGACAGTAACCCAACTATCAGAGGCAATGGGTCTGTCTCCTGTTGCTGACAGTAACCCAACTATCAGAGGCAATGGGTCTCTGTCTCCTGTTGCTGACAGTAACCCAACTATCAGAGGCAATGGGTCTGTCTCCTGTTGCTGACAGTAACCCAACTATCAGAGGCAATGGGTCTGTCTCCTGCTGCTGACAGTAACCCAACTATCAGAGGCAATGGGTCTCTGTCTCCTGCTGCTGACAACCCAACATGGAGGCAATGGGTCTCTGGTCGGTCTGATTCACGCCTCGCTCATTTAGAATGGGTCTCTCTGTCTCCTGACAACCACATGGAGGCAATGGGTCTCTGTTCACGCCTCGCTCATTTAGAACTATCATCTCTGTCTGTTCCTGACAGTAACCCAACATCAGAGGCAATGGGGTCTGTCTGTTGCACAGTAACCCAACTATCAGAGGCAATGGATCTCTCTCCTGTCTCTGACAGTAACCAACTATGTCAATGGATCTGTTCCGCCTGACAGCTCATTTTGAATGGATCTCTAACTCCTGACAACCACATGGAGGCAATGGGTCTCTTCACGTCTCATTTAGAATGGATCTCTCTGTCTCCTGACAACCACATGGAGGTCGTGGTGGTCGGTCTGATTCACGCCTCGCTCATTTAGAATGGATCTCTAACCTGACAACCACATGGAGGTCGTGGTGGTCGGTCTGTTCACGCCGCTCATTTAGAATGGATCTCTAGTCTCCTGACAACCACATGGAGGTCGTGGTGGTCGGTCTGTTCACGCCTCGCTCATTTAGAATGGATCTCTGTCTCCTGACAACCACATGGAGGTCGTGGTGGTCTCTGATTCACGCCTCGCTCATTTAGAATGGATCTCTCCGTCTCCTGACAACCACATGGAGGTCGTGGTGGTCTCTGATTCACGCCTCGCTCATTTAGAATGGATCTCACCCTGACAACTACATGGAGGTCGTGGTGGTCGGTCTGATTCACGCCTCGCTCATTTAGAATGGATCTCTGTCTCCTGACAACCACATGGAGGTCGGGTGGTCTCTGTTCACGCCTCGCTCATTTAGAATGGGTCTCTGTCTCCTGACAACCACATGGAGGTCGTGGTGGTCGGTCTGATTCACGCCTCGCTCATTTAGAATGGATCTCTGTCTCCTGACAACCACATGGAGGTCAATGGTCGGTCTGATTCACGC
Source organism: Oncorhynchus nerka (assembly GCF_034236695.1). Taxonomy (NCBI): domain Eukaryota; kingdom Metazoa; phylum Chordata; class Actinopteri; order Salmoniformes; family Salmonidae; genus Oncorhynchus; species Oncorhynchus nerka. Next base: position 55,471 of record NW_027039820.1, on the reverse strand, counting down.
CTCGCTCATTTAGAATGGACTCTATGTCTCCTGACAACCACATGGAGGTCGTGGTGGTCGGTCTGATTCACGCCTCGCTCATTTAGAACGGGTCTCTATGTCTCCTGACAACCACATGGAGGTCGTGGTGGTCGGTCTGATTCACGCCTCGCTCATTTAGAATGGGTCTCTATGTCTCCTGACAACCACATGGAGGTCGTGGTGGTCGGTCTGATTCACGCCTCGCTCATTTAGAATGGATCTCTATGTCTCCTGACAACCACATGGAGGTCGTGGTGGTCGGTCTGATTCACGCCTCGCTCATTTAGAATGGATCTCTATGTCTCCTGACAACCACATGGAGGTCGTGGTGGTCGGTCTGATTCACGCCGCTCATTTAGAATGGATCTCTGTCTCCTGACAACCACATGGAGGTCGTGGTGGTCAGTCTGATTCACGCCTCGCTCATTTAGAACGGGTCTTGTCTCCTGACACCACATGGAGGTCGTGGTGGTCCACCTGATTCACGCCTGCTTTTAGAATGGGTCTCTGTCTCCTGACAACCACATGGAGGTCGTGGTGGTCTCTCTGATTCACGCCTCTGCTCATTTAGTTCCACCCTCCTCTGTCTGCTTGTTCCACCCTCCTGGTCTCTGCTTGTTCACCCTCCTCATTTAGAATGGATCTCTTGTCTCCACCCCACATGGAGGTCTGCTTGTTCCACCCACGCCTCTCTCTGCTTGTTGGATCTCTCTGTCTCTGCTTGTTCCACCACATCTCTCGCTTGTTCCACCCTCCTCTTTGCTTGTTCCACCCTCCTGTCTCTGCTTGTTCCACCCTGGAGGTCTCTGGTCGCTTGTTCACGCCGCTCATTCTAGAATGGATCTCTCTGTCTCCTTGTTCCCCCATGGAGGTCGCTTGTTCCACCTGATTCCACCCTCGCTCTTTGCTTGTTCCACCCTCTCCTGCTTGTTCCACATCTCTCTCTGCTTGTTCCACCCTCCTCTTTAGCTGGATCTCTATGTCTCCTGACCCCCTCCTCTCTGCTTGTTCCACCCTCCTCTCATTGTTCCACCCTCTCTCTGCTTGTTCCACCCTCCTCTCTCTGCTTGTTCCACCCTCCTCTCTCTGCTTGTTCCACCCTCCTCTCTCTGGAGGTTCCACCCCTGGTTGTTGTTCCACCCTCGCCTCTCTCTGCTTGTTCCACCCTCCTCTCTGCTCTGCTGTTCCACCCTCCTCTCTCTGCTTGTTCCACCCTCCTCTCTTTGTTCCACGGGTCTCTGCTTGTTCCACCCTCCTCTCTCTGCTTGTTCCACCCTCCTCTCTCTGCTTGTTCCTCGCTACCCTCCTTTTCCTCCCTCCTCTCTCTCTCTCTGCTTGTTCCCCCTCCTCTGCTTGTTCCTCTCTCTGCTTGTTCCACCCTCCTCTCTCTGCTTGTTCCACCCTCTCTCTGCTTGTTCCACATGGAGGTCTCTCTCTGCTTGTTCCACCCTCCTCTTCTGCTTGTTCCACCCTTCTCTGCTTGTTCCCCTCCTCTCTCTGCTTGTTCCACCCCCTCTCCTCTCTGCTTGTTCCACCCTCCTCTCTCTGCTTGTTCCACCCTCTCTGCTTGTTCCACCTCTCTGCTTGTTCCACCCGGAGGTCTCTCTCTGCTTGTTCCACCCTCTCTCTGCTTGTTCCACCCTCCTCAACTCTGCTTGTTCCACCCTCCTCTCTGATTGTTCCCCTCCTCATTTCTCTGCTTGTTCCTGACAACCCTCTCTCTGGTCTTGTTCCACCCTCTCTCTGCTTGTTCTCTCCTGTCTCCACCACCTCCTCTCTCTGCTTGTTTCCGCCCTCATTTAGAATCCACCCTCTCTCTGCTTGTTCCACCCATGGAGGTCTCTCTGCTTGTTCCACCCGCTCTCTCTGCTTGTTCCACCCTCCTCTCTCTGCTTGTTCCACCCTCCTCTCTCTGCTTGTTCCACCCTCCTCTCTCTGCTTGTTCCACCCTGTCTCTCTGCTTGTTCCACCCTCCTCTGGTGGTCTGCTGTTCCACCCTCCTCTCTCTGCTTGTTCCACCCTCCTCTCTGCTTGACCACCACTGGAGGTCTCTGCTTGTTCACGCCTCTCTCTGCTTGTTCCACCCGCCTCTCTCTGCTTGTTCCACCCTCCTCATGCTTGTTCCACCTGCCTCTCTGCTTGTTCCTGACCCCCTCTCTCTCTGCTTGTTCCACCCTCCTCTCTCTATGTCTCCTGTTCCACCCTCCTCTCTCTGCTTGTTCCACCCTCTCTCTCTGCTTGTTCCACCCTCCTCTCTCTGCTTGTTCCACCCTCCTAAAAATCTGGTTCATCTGCTTTTGTTCCAAGAGGTCCCTGCTTGTTCCACCCTCCTCTCTCTGCTTGTTCCACCCCCCTCTCTCTGCTTGTTCCACCCGTCTCTCTCAGCTTGTTCCACCTGTTCCACCCTCCTCTCTCTGCTTGTTCCACCCTCCTCTCTCTGCTTGTTCCACCCTCCTCTCTCTGCTTGTTCCACCCTCCTCTCTCTGCTTGTTCCACCCTCCTCTCTCTGCTTGTTCCACCCTCCTCTCTCTGCTTGTTCCACCCTCCTCTCTCTGCTTGTTCCACCCTCCTCTCTCTGCTTGTTCCACCCTCCTCTCTCTGCTTGTTCCACCCTCCTCTCTCTGCTTGTTCCACCCTCCTCTCTCTGCTTGTTCCACCCTCCTCTCTCTGCTTGTTCCACCCTCCTCTCTCTGCTTGTTCCACCCTCCTCTCTCTGCTTGTTCCACCCTCCTCTCTCTGCTTGTTCCACCCTCTCTCTGCTTGTTCCACCCTCCTCTCTCTGCTTGTTCCACCCTCCTCTCTGCTTGTTCCACCCTCCTCTCTCTGCTTGTTCCACCCCCTCTCTCTGCTTGTTCCACCCTCCTCTCTCTGCTTGTTCCACCCTCCTCTCTCTGCTTGTTCCACCCTCCTCTCTCTGCTTGTTCCACCCTCCTCTCTCTGCTTGTTCCACCCGCCTCTCTCTGCTTGTTCCACCCGCCTCTCTCAGCTTGTTCCACCCTCCTCTCTCTGCTTGTTCCACCCTCCTCTCTCTGCTTGTTCCACCCTCCTCTCTCTGCTTGTTCCACCCTCCTCTCTCTGCTTGTTCCACCCTCCTCTCTCTGCTTGTTCCACCCTCCTCTCTCTGCTTGTTCCACCCTCCTCTTCTGCTTGTTCCACCCTCCTTCTCTCTGCTTGTTCCACCCTCCTCTCTCTGCTTGTTCCACCCTCCTCTCTCTGCTTGTTCCACCCTCCTCTCTCTGCTTGTTCCACCCCCTCTCTCTGCTTGTTCCACCCTCCTCTCTCTGCTTGTTCCACCCTCCTGAAGCTTGTTCCACCCTCCTCTCTCTGCTTGTTCCACCCTCCTCTCTGCTTGTTCCCCCCTCAGTTCTGCTTGTTCCACCCGCTACCTGCTCTCGGAGCTGCCCTTCTCTCTGCAGGTTCCACCCTCCTCTCTCTGCTTGTTCTACCCACCCTCCTCTCTGCTTGTTCCTGCTTGTTCCTGCCGCTCTCTCTGCTTGTTCCACCCTCTCTCTGCTTGTTCCCACCGTCTCTCTCTGCTTGTTCCACCCTCCTCTCTCTGCTTGTTCCACCCTCCTCTCTCTGCTTGTTCCACCCTCCTCTCTCTGCTTGTTCCACCTGCCTCTCCTCTGCTTGTTCCACCCTCTCTCTGCTTGTTCCACCTCCTCTCTCTGCTTGTTCCACCCTCCTCTCTCTGCTTGTTCCACCCTCCTCTCTCTGCTTGTTCCACCCTCCCACCCTCCTCTCTCTGCTTGTTCCACCTGCCTCTCTGCTTGTTCCACCAGTCTGTCTGCTTGTTCCACCCTCCTCTCTCTGCTTGTTCCACCCTCCTCTCTCTGCTTGTTCACCCTCCTCTCTCTGCTTGTTCCACCCTCCTCTCTCTGCTTGTTCCACCCTCCTCTCTGCTCCTCTCTCTGCTTGTTCCACCTCCTCTCTGCTTGTTCCAGACAGAGACACAGAGGGAGACCCTCCTCTGCTTGTTCCACCCTCCAGGTGAGGCTTGTTCCACCCCCAATCTCTCTGCTTGTTCCACCCTCCTCTCTGCTTGTTCCACCCTCCTCTCTCTCTCTGCTTGTTCCACCCTCCTCAATCTGCTTGTTCCACCCCTCTCTGCTTGTTCCACCAGAGCTTGTTCCACCCTCCTCTCTCTGCTTGTTCCACCCTCTCTCTCTAGCTTGTTCCACCCTCCTCTCTCTGCTTGTTCCACCTCTCTCTCTGCTTGTTCCACAATCCTCTGTCTGCTTGTTCCACCCTCCCTCTCTCTCTTGTTCCACCCTCCTCTCTCTGCTTGTTCCACCCTCCTCTCTCTGCTTGTTCCACCTCTCTCTGCTTGTTCCACCCTCCTCTGCTTGTTCCACCTCTCTGCTTGTTCCACCCTCCTCTCTCTGCTTGTTCCACCCTCCTCTCTGCGGGTGTTCCACCCTCCAATCTCTCTGCTTGTTCCACCCTCCTCTCTCTGCTTGTTCCACCTGCCTCTCTCTGCTTGTTCCACCCGTCTGTCTCTGCTTGTTCCACCCTCCTCTCTCTGCTTGTTCCACCCTCCTCTCTCTGCTTGTTCCACCCTCCTCTCTCTGCTTGTTCCACCCTCCTCGCTCTGCTTGTTCCACCCGTCCTCTCTCTGCTGCACCCCCCCAATGGCAATGTTCCACCTCCAGAGGTACTCATTTGACAATATTGAGAATTGGTTCCACCCTAGGGTCTCTGCTTGTTTCCATATCCTCTTAATTGGGTTCCACCCTCCTTGTTCAGGGTCTCTGCTTGTTCCACCCCCAGATCTCTCTGCTTGTTCACCCGCCTTATGAAAAGTTCAGATGGAATCAGAGCTTGCTCAGAGCTTGTTCCACCCTCCTCTCTGAGATTAGAAAAGAAAACGTATGTTCCACCCTAGGGTTCTAGAGAGAATGAGTTGTTATAGAACTCTTAGGTTCCAACTGTGAAGAAGTTCAGATCCCTGAGAGTCTCAGAACCTTCCCCAAAACAGTCTTGACTTGTTCTAGAAGAGGGAGCTTGAAGACAGAGAGGGGTCTCTCTGGGGAAGAACCCCTCTCTCTGCTTGTTCCTCCGTGTGGCCAATTGAAGAGAGAGAGAGACAGCTTGTTCCCACCCTCCTCTCTCGTGAGAGTTCCACCCTCCTCTGGTCTGCTTGTTCCACCCTGCCTCTCTCTGCTGAGTTCCACCCTCCTCTCTCTGCTTGTTCCACCTCCATTCTGAGAGCTTGTTCCAGAGACAGAGAGAGAGAGAGAGAGAGAGAGAGACAGATAGGCTGAGAGAGACTGCTTGTTCCTGAGTCTCTCTCTGCGCTTGTTCCACCCGCCTCTCTCTGCTTGTTCAGTTTGTCCGCCTGCCTCTCAGAAGGATCTGCATAGGGTGGAGAAGAGTGTGTGGGTGTGTGTGTGATGTCTCTGTGTGTTGTCAATGTGTGTGTGTCCACCCCTCTTCATCAGTCGGTCCATTCATCTTTTGTTCAGCTTGTTCCAGAGAGATAAGGCTGGTGTGGGTATATACTGGCAAGGCCTGCTGCACTCCTCTCAATATGTAAATCAACTCTCTCAGACTGTTCCAGAGAAGCAGATGCTGCCAGAGAGAGAACGCAGAGGAGAGAGTCTGCTTGAGGAGAGAGTAGGGAGAGAAAGGGGAGAGACCTCCAATAGGGGAGAGACAGAGAGACAGAGGAGAGACTCTGAGAGAGAGAGAGAGAGAGAGAGAGAGAGACTTGTTCCAGAGAGAGGACAATAGGGTGAGAGAGAGTTCCAGAGAGAGAGAGAGAGAGGTGAGAGCAGAGGGAGAGAGAGAGAGAGAGAGAGAGAGAGAAGGACAATAGTTATGAGAGAGAGAGAGAGGAGAGAGAGAGGAGAGAAAGAGGACAATAGTTGAGAGAGAGAGAGAGGACAATAGGGTGAGAAGAGAGAGAGAGAGAGAGAGAGAGAGTGGTACAATAGGGTGCTTGGGTCCACCCTCTTCTGGTCCATTGAGGGTTGGGAGTTGTGCTCCATCCCAAAGCACCCTATTCCCTCCATTCTGCTTGTTCCAAGTCTTACTTGGTAGAGAATAGGTGCCATTTCATTTGGGAAGCAGTTAGGTCTTGGTCCTACAGTTGAATAGAGTGTTCCACCCTAGAGAATCTCTCTGCTATTTGGGACCCAGTCCTAGGTCTTGGTCCTACAGTTGAATAGAGTGTCACTTGGTAGAGAATAGGGTGCTATTTGGGAAGCAGCCTAGGTCTTTGGTCCTACAGTTGAATAGAGTGTCACTTGGTAGAGAATAGGGTGCTATTTGGGAAGCAGCATAGGTCTTTGGTCCTACAGTTGAATAGAGTGTTAATTGGTCTAGGGTGCTATTTGGGAAGCAGCATAGGTCTTTGGTCCTACAGTTGAATAGAGTGTTAATTGCATTAGCATTGCATCAGGGTGTTTTCAGATCCGTCTCTACAGAGCTCAAGTTTTAGAGGGAAATAAATCCTTCACAAAGTATCGAACTGTGTGATTATGGAAAGGCTCTTTCCCTACAGCCTGAAATTCAATACTATTAGCCTATTCATTAGGATTACGACTGCAGACAGCAGTTTAAGTCCATTTGTAATTTGGTATTTTACTTGAGTGAGGCAGTGGGCAATGTGCTGACATGATCACAATCTGTGATTAGGAAAAGAGAGATTTGACTGAAACCCTTTAAATCAATCCAGCCTATAACAAGAGGTTCAACTCAAATCAGACTTCAACTTCCCTGATGAGTGAATGAGTTCTCAGCTTATACAATAACAAATCACATACCGAGGCTCTTTCAGCAGTGAATGAGTTCTCAGCTTATACAATAACAAATCACATACCGAGGCTCTTTCAGCAGTGAATGAGTTCTCAGCTTATACAATAACAAATCACATACCGAGGCTCTTTCAGCAGTGAATGAGTTCTCAGCCAATAACAAATCACATACCTGGCTCTTTCAGCAGTGAATGAGTTCTCTGCTTATACAATGAATGAGTTCCACAGAACAAATCACATACCGGGCTCTTTCAGCAGTGAATGAGTTCTCAGCTTATACAATAACAAATCACATACAGGCTCTTTCAGCAGTGAATGAGTTCTCAGCTTATACAATAACAAATCACATACCGAGGCTCTTTCAGCAGTGAATGAGTTCTCAGCTTATACAATAACAAATCACATACCGAGGCTCTTTCAGCAGTGAATGAGTTCTCCAGCTTGTTACAATAACAAATCACATACCTCTTTCAGCAGTGAATGAGTTCCAGCTTATACAATAACAAATCACATAGGAGGCTCTTTCAGCAGTGAATGAGTTCTCAGCTTATACAATAACAAATCACATGAGGTCTTTCAGCAGTGAATGAGTTCTCAGCTTATACAATAACAAATTCACATACCGAGGCTCTTTCAGCAGTGAATGAGTTCTCAGCTTATACAATAACAAATCACATACCGAGGCTCTTTCAGCAGTGAATGAGTTCTCAGCTTATACAATAACAAATCACATACCGAGGCTCTTTCAGCAGTGAATGAGTTCTCAGCTTATACAATAACAAATCACATACCGAGGCTCTTTCAGCAGTGAATGAGTTCTCCTCTTTCAGCAGTGAATGAGTTCTCAGCTTATACAATAACAAATCACATACCGAGGCTCTTTCAGCAGTGAATGAGTTCTCAGCTTATACAATAACAAATCACATACCGAGGCTCTTTCAGCAGTGAATGAGTTCTCAGCTTATACAATAACAAATCACATACCGAGGCTCTTTCAGCAGTGAATGAGTTCTCAGCTTATACAATAACAAATCACATACGAGGCTCTTTCAGCAGTGAATGAGTTCTCAGCTTATACAATAACAAATCACATACCGAGGCTCTTTCAGCAGTGAATGAGTTCTCAGCTTATACAATAACAAATCACATAAGGCTCAGCATGACCTAAGGTTCTTCACATCAGCAGTGAATGAGTTCTCAGCTTATACAATAACAAATCACATATTTAGGCTCTTTCAGCAGTGAATGAGTTCTCAGCTTATACAATAACAAATCACATACCGAGGCTCTTTCAGCAGTGAATGAGTTCTCAGCTTATACAATAACAAATCACATACCGAGGCTCTTTCAGCAGTGAATGAGTTCTCAGCTTATACAATAACAAATCACATACCGAGGCTCTTTCAGCAGTGAATGAGTTCTCAGCTTATACAATAACAAATCACATACCGAGGCTCTTTCAGCAGTGAATGAGTTCTCAGCTTATACAATAACAAATCACATACCGAGGCTCTTTCAGCAGTGAATGAGTTCTCAGCTTATACAATAACAAATCACATACCGAGGCTCTTTCAGGTGAATGAGTTCTCAGCTTATACAAAACAAATCACATACCGAGGCTCTTTCAGCAGTGAATGAGTTCTCAGCTTATACAATAACAAATCACATACCGAGGCTCTTTCAGCAGTGAATGAGTTCTCAGCTTATACAATAACAAATCACATCCGAGGCTCTTTCAGCAGTGAATGAGTTCTCAGCTTATACAATAACAAATCACATACGAGGCTCTTTCAGCAGTGAATGAGTTCTCAGCTTATACAATAACAAATCACATACCAAAATCACATACCGAGGCTCTTTCAGCAGTGAATGAGTTCTCAGCTTATACAATAACAAATCACATACCGAGGCTCTTTCAGCAGTGAATGAGTTCTCAGCTTATACAATAACAAATCACATACCGAGGCTCTTTCAGCAGTGAATGAGTTCTCAGCTTATACAATAACAAATCACATACCGAGGCTCTTTCAGCAGTGAATGAGTTCTCAGCTTATACAATAACAAATCACATACCGAGGCTCTTTCAGCAGTGAATGAGTTCTCAGCTTATACAATAACAAATCACATACTGAGGCTCTTTCAGCAGTGAATGAGTTCTCAGCTTATACAAATAACAAAATCACATACCGAGGCTCTTTCAGCAGTGAATGAGTTCTCAGCTTATACAATAACAAATCACATACCGAGGCTCTTTCAGCAGTGAATGAGTTCTCAGCTTATACAATAACAAATCACATACAGGCTCTTTCAGCAGTGAATGAGTTCTCAGCTTATACAATAACAAATCACATACCGAGGCTCTTTCAGCAGTGAATGAGTTCTCAGCTTATACAATAACAAATCACATACCGAGGCTCTTTCAGCAGTGAATGAGTTCTCAGCTTATACAATAACAAATCACATACCGAGGCTCTTTCAGCAGTGAATGAGTTCTCAGCTTATACAATAACAAATCACATACAGGCTCTTTCAGCAGTGAATGAGTTCTCAGCTTATACAATAACAAATCACATACCGAGGCTCTTTCAGCAGTGAATGAGTTCTCAGCTTATACAATAACAAATCACATACCGAGGCTCTTTCAGCAGTGAATGAGTTCTCAGCTTATACAATAACAAATCACATACCGAGGCCTTTCAGCAGTAATGAGTTCTCAGCTTATACAATAACAAATCACATTGCAGGCTCTTTCAGCAGTGAATGAGTTCTCAGCTTATACAATAACAAATCACATACCGAGGCTCTTTCAGCAGTGAATGAGTTCTCAGCTTATACAATAACAAATCACATACCGAGGCTCTTTCAGCAGTGAATGAGTTCTCAGCTTATACAATAACAAATCACATACCGAGGCTCTTTCAGCAGTGAATGAGTTTAAGCTTATACAATAACAAATCACATACCGAGGCTCTTTCAGCAGTGAATGAGTTCTCAGCTTATACAATAACAAATCACATACCGAGGCTCTTTCAGCAGTGAATGAGTTCTAGCTTATACAATAACAAATCACATACCGAGGCTCTTTCAGCAGTGAATGAGTTCTCAGCTTATACAATAACAAATCACATACCGAGGCTCTTTCAGCAGTGAATGAGTTCTCAGCTTATACAATAACAAATCACATACCGAGGCTCTTTCAGCAGTGAATGAGTTCTCAGCTTATACAATAACAAATCACATACCGAGGCTCTTTCAGCAGTGAATGAGTTCTCAGCTTATACAATAACAAATCACATACCGAGGCTCTTTCAGCAGTGAATGAGTTCTCAGCTTATACAATAACAAATCACATACCGAGGCTCTTTCAGCAGTGAATGAGTTCTCAGCTTATACAATAACAAATCACATACAATAACAAATCACATTTCGAGGCTCTTTCAGCAGTGAATGAGTTCTCAGCTTATACAATAACAAATCACATACCGAGGCTCTTTCAGCAGTGAATGAGTTCTCAGCTTATACAATAACAAATCACATACCGAGGCTCTTTCAGCAGTGAATGAGTTCTCAGCTTATACAATAACAAATCACATACCGAGGCTCTTTCAGCAGTGAATGAGTTCTCAGCTTATACAATAACAAATCACATACCGAGGCTCTTTCAGCAGTGAATGAGTTCTCAGCTTTACAATAACAAATCAGCCAGGCTCTTTCAGCAGAATGAGTTCTCAGCTTATACAATAACAAATCACATACCGAGGCTCTTTCAGCAGTGAATGAGTTCTCAGCTTATACAATAACAAATCACATACCGAGGCTCTTTCAGCAGTGAATGAGTTCTCAGCTTATACAATAACAAATCACATACCGAGGCTCTTTCAGCAGTGAATGAGTTCTAGCTTATACAATAACAAATCACATACCGAGGCTCTTTCAGCAGTGAATGAGTTCTCAGCTTATACAATAACAAATCACATACCGAGGCTCTTTCAGCAGTGAATGAGTTCTCAGCTTATACAATAACAAATCACATACCGAGGCTCTTTCAGCAGTGAATGAGTTCTCAGCTTATACAATAACAAATCACATACCGAGGCTCTTTCAGCAGTGAATGAGTTCTCAGCTTATACAATAACAAATCACATACCGAGGCTCTTTCAGCAGTGAATGAGTTCTCAGCTTATACAATAACAAATCACATACCGAGGCTCTTTCAGCAGTGAATGAGTTCTCAGCTTATACAATAACAAATCACATACCGAGGCTCTTTCAGCAGTGAATGAGTTCTCAGCTTATACAATAACAAATCACATACCGAGGCTCTTTCAGCAGTGAATGAGTTCTCAGCTTATACAATAACAAATCACATACCGAGGCTCTTTCAGCAGTGAATGAGTTCTCAGCTTATACAATAACAAATCACATACCGAGGCTCTTTCAGCAGTGAATGAGTTCCTAGCTTATACAATAACAAATCACATACCGAGGCTCTTTCAGCAGTGAATGAGTTCTCAGCTTATACAATAACAAATCACATACCGAGGCTCTTTCAGCAGTGAATGAGTTCTCAGCTTATACAATAACAAATCACATACCGAGGCTCTTTCAGCAGTGAATGAGTTCTCAGCTTATACAATAACAAATCACATACCGAGGCTCTTTCAGCAGTGAATGAGTTCTCAGCTTATACAATAACAAATCACATACCGAGGCTCTTTCAGCAGTGAATGAGTTCTCAGCTTATACAATAACAAATCACATACCGAGGCTCTTTCAGCAGTGAATGAGTTCTCAGCTTATACAATAACAAATCACATACCGAGGCTCTTTCAGCAGTGAATGAGTTCTCAGCTTATACAATAACAAATCACATACCGAGGCTCTTTCAGCAGTGAATGAGTTCTCAGCTTATACAATAACAAATCACATACCGAGGCTCTTTCAGCAGTGAATGAGTTCTCAGCTTATACAATAACAAATCACATACCGAGGCTCTTTCAGCAGTGAATGAGTTCTCAGCTTATACAATAACAAATCACATACCGAGGCTCTTTCAGCAGTGAATGAGTTCTCAGCTTATACAATAACAAATCACATACCGAGGCTCTTTCAGCAGTGAATGAGTTCTCAGCTTATACAATAACAAATCACATACCGAGGCTCTTTCAGCAGTGAATGAGTTCTCAGCTTATACAATAACAAATCACATACCGAGGCTCTTTCAGCAGTGAATGAGTTCTCAGCTTATACAATAACAAATCACATACCGAGGCTCTTTCAGCAGTGAATGAGTTCTCAGCTTATACAATAACAAATCACATACCGAGGCTCTTTCAGCAGTGAATGAGTTCTCAGCTTATACAATAACAAATCACATACCGAGGCTCTTTCAGCAGTGAATGAGTTCTCAGCTTATACAATAACAAATCACATACCGAGGCTCTTTCAGCAGTGAATGAGTTCCTAGCTTATACAATAACAAATCACATACCGAGGCTCTTTCAGCAGTGAATGAGTTCTCAGCTTATACAATAACAAATCACATACCGAGGCTCTTTCAGCAGTGAATGAGTTCTCAGCTTATACAATAACAAATCACATACCGAGGCTCTTTCAGCAGTGAATGAGTTCTCAGCTTATACAATAACAAATCACATACCGAGGCTCTTTCAGCAGTGAATGAGTTCTCAGCTTATACAATAACAAATCACATACCGAGGCTCTTTCAGCAGTGAATGAGTTCTCAGCTTATACAATAACAAATCACATACCGAGGCTCTTTCAGCAGTGAATGAGTTCTCAGCTTATACAATAACAAATCACATACCGAGGCTCTTTCAGCAGTGAATGAGTTCTCAGCTTATACAATAACAAATCACATACCGAGGCTCTTTCAGCAGTGAATGAGTTCCTAGCTTATACAATAACAAATCACATACCGAGGCTCTTTCAGCAGTGAATGAGTTCCTCAGCTTATACAATAACAAATCACATACCGAGGCTCTTTCAGCAGTGAATGAGTTCTCAGCTTATACAATAACAAATCACATACCGAGGCTCTTTCAGCAGTGAATGAGTTCTCAGCTTATACAATAACAAATCACATACCGAGGCTCTTTCAGCAGTGAATGAGTTCTCAGCTTATACAATAACAAATCACATACCGAGGCTCTTTCAGCAGTGAATGAGTTCTCAGCTTATACAATAACAAATCACATACCGAGGCTCTTTCAGCAGTGAATGAGTTCTCAGCTTATACAATAACAAATCACATACCGAGGCTCTTTCAGCAGTGAATGAGTTCTAGCTTATACAATAACAAATCACATACCGAGGCTCTTTCAGCAGTGAATGAGTTCTCAGCTTATACAATAACAAATCACATACCGAGGCTCTTTCAGCAGTGAATGAGTTCTCAGCTTATACAATAACAAATCACATACCGAGGCTCTTTCAGCAGTGAATGAGTTCTCAGCTTATACAATAACAAATCACATACCGAGGCTCTTTCAGCAGTGAATGAGTTCTCAGCTTATACAATAACAAATCACATACCGAGGCTCTTTCAGCAGTGAATGAGTTCTCAGCTTATACAATAACAAATCACATACCGAGGCTCTTTCAGCAGTGAATGAGTTCTCAGCTTATACAATAACAAATCACATACCGAGGCTCTTTCAGCAGTGAATGAGTTCTCAGCTTATACAATAACAAATCACATACCGAGGCTCTTTCAGCAGTGAATGAGTTCCTAGCTTATACAATAACAAATCACATACCGAGGCTCTTTCAGCAGTGAATGAGTTCCTAGCTTATACAATAACAAATCACATACCGAGGCTCTTTCAGCAGTGAATGAGTTCTCAGCTTATACAATAACAAATCACATACCGAGGCTCTTTCAGCAGTGAATGAGTTCTCAGCTTATACAATAACAAATCACATACCGAGGCTCTTTCAGCAGTGAATGAGTTCCTAGCTTATACAATAACAAATCACATACCGAGGCTCTTTCAGCAGTGAATGATTCAAAAGAACCCAATTCAACCCATCATAATAAAATGTAATTTTCTACCCTTTTGCACATATATGCAATGCAAATGACGTCTGTAACTTGAAGGCACAACATGTAAAATCACACACTCAGTCAGTCCATTACCGACACCGTCCACTTCAACCTTTTCTTCAATACAACATCAAGACTTCAAGGTGCTAAACTTACATTCCTTACAAAATTAGGGATCACATCCATACAATCCCAATCTAATTCCACCCTCCTGAGGGGACTAAGTGGAATGGGGAGTGTTCAGGAGGAGAGGAATCAGAGCATTCTAAGAACTCAAAGAGAGTTTCATTCTAAGAACTCAAAGAGAGTTTCATTCTAAGAACTCAAAGAGAGTTTCATTCTAAGAACTCAAAGAGAGTTTCATTCTAAGAACTCAAAGAGTTTCATTCTAAGAACTCAAAGAGAGTTTCAAAGAACTCAAAGAGTTTCATTCTAAGAACTCAAAGAGAGTTTCATTCTAAGAACTCAAAGAGAGTTTCATTCTAAGAACTCAAAGAGAGTTTCATTCTCAAGAACTCAAAACTCAAGAGAGTTTCATTCTAAGAACTTTTCATTCTAGACTCTAGACTCTAGAACCAGCTGCTGTTCCAGTAGGTTCTGAGGGAAGGATATTTATCCCAGTAAGGAACAGACATGGAAGATCACTTTCCATTGTGTATCATTGTGATCCATGTAGATGTATTTATGTCTCATGTTTTATATGCTCTACTGCTGCAGAGCCAATTTCCCTCTGGGGGGGTCCACCGTCGCACCCAAACCTGCTGGGTGGAGTACGGGTATCAAAAAAGTATTTGAGGATATATTTATTTAGTTTGAAGTTTGTGAGGGTCACTTGAGTTCTATAGGAGTCAGCGGTTTGGGCCCTCCACGATACCGGGTAAACTCAACTAATACAAATACTCTAAAAAGGTATTGATTTTGGTCGGATTTAGGTCTTTTGGTAAAATTTCATAAAATCAAGTTCCCGTTGAAGTATTGTGTTTGACCCAGGACAGCTAGACCAATCAGATATCAGATACTCCTGCTCTGTACCCCCCTCCGCAGTGGAGGCCAAGAGCAGCTCAAGTATTTGACAAATGTGTTTGACCCAAACCCCCAGAGCACATCTTCTGGGCCTCGTCCTGTGTTGTCCTCCCCAGGAGCTAAATTAACAGCAGCTCAAGTGTTCAAAACTATTTGACAAACGTGTTTGATGCAGGACAGCTAAAACCAAACCCCCCTGATCTATATAAAATAGTGCACTACTTTTGACCAGGGGCCATATTCCTAAATAGGGTGTCGTTTGGGACGCAGGCCCAGGAACAGAACAGCTCCACAGCTTTAGAGCAGAGCGGTGAAGGGTTAAACCTCCTGTCGTAGACGGAAATCAGGATTCTGAGGAGAAGAACACACAGGTTAACCTCCCCATGCTCAACAGACACTCAGCACACACACACACACACTCATCAGACACTCATCAGACACTCCACACACACACTCATCACACACACACTCATCAGACACTCAACACACACACACAACACACACACACACACACTCATCAGACACACAACACACACACACTCATCAGACACACAACACACACACACTCATCAGACACACACTCATCACACACTCATCACACACACTCATCAGACACACATCACACACACACTCATCAGACACACTCATCAGACACACACACACACACACTCATCACACACACAGACTCATCACACACACACACTCATCAGACACACAACACACACACACAACACACACACACACTCATCAGACACACAACACACACACACACACACACACACACTCATCACACACACACACTCATCAGACACACAACACACACACACAACACACACACACACAGACACTCACACACACACTCATCAGACACACACTCATCACAACAACACACACACACTCATCAGACACACAACACACACACACTCATCAGACACACAACACACACACACTCATCAGACACACAACACACACACATCAGACACACAACACACACACACTCATCAGACACACAACACACACACACTCATCACACACACACTCAACACACACACACACACTCATCAGACACACACACACACATCACACACACACACTCATCAGACACACACACATCACACACACACACACTCATCAGACACTCAACACACACACACACACTCATCAGACACTCAACACACACACACAGACACACACACACACACACACACTCATCACACACACACACTCATCACACACACACACTCATCAGACACACAACACACACACACTCATCAGACACTCAACACACACACACACACATCAGACACACAACACACACACACACAACACACCTTACATCTGCCCATCCCCCTGCCTCCCACCTTCTGGCTACTAGGCCTGTTTCACCTTCCCACAGTATCCCACGTGACCTAACGACGCCGAAGAAAAAGGAAAAATAATCAAAATGCAAAACACTTCCTGTTTTAAATCTGTTAACCGTTTTTATGCAAATGAGCCAGCGGTGTTCTACAGCGTTCTCTCTGTGGAATCCGTTCTGTTCTGTTCTACTGCTGCCATCAGGAATACTGGATGGCAATGTACATGGGAGATTGCTTTAGATGTAAGCAGTGGACCCAAAAGCCCCTAATCAAATGACTCTGGTGTGAATTAAGGCTGTGAGGGGAGGGGATTGGATACGCCGCGGCACAGCTGGCGCTTTGTAGCCAGGCAGGGGGGGAACCTAATCTCCCTGCAGCACCTCTGACCACAGGCCCTTTATGAGAGGGGACCCAGGTGAGTGAGAGTGAGAGAGAGAGAGAGAGAGAGAGAGACAGAGAGAGAGACAGAGAGAGAGAGAGACAGAGAGAGAGACAGAGAGAGAGACAGAGAGAGAGACAGAGAGAGAGAGAGAGAGAGAGACAGAGAGAGAGACAGAGAGAGAGACAGAGAGAGAGACAGAGAGAGAGACAGAGAGAGAGACAGAGAGAGAGAGACAGAGAGAGAGACAGAGAGAGAGAGAGAGAGACAGAGAGAGAGAGAGAGAGAGAGAGAGAGAGAGAGAAAATAAAAGTACCTGCTATGGCCATTAGAGATGACATCATGAGATCCATTTTCACGTTTCAGCTCGTGGCTCTTTAGACGAAAGGATTAAAGACAGTAGCCACATGATAGACTCAGCCCTCCTAACCTATCCCCACCAGCCCTAACCCTCCCTCTCTAACCCTCCCTCCCTAACCCTCCCTCTCTAACCTATCCCCACCAGCCCTAACCCTCCATCTCTAACCCTCCCTCCCTAACCCTCCCTCTCTCTCTAACCCTCCCTCTCTAACCTATCCCCACCAGCCCTAACCCTCCCTCTCTAACCCTCCCTCTCTAACCCTCCCTCCCTAACCCTCCCTCTCTAACCCTCCCTCTCTAACCCTCCCTCTCTAACCCTCCCCCTCTCTAACCCTCCCTCCCCTAACCTATCCCCAACCCTAACCCTCCCTCACCTATCCCCACCAGCCCTAACCCTCCCTCTCTAACCTATCCCCACCAGCCCTAACCCTCCCTCCCTCTCTAACATATCCCCAACAGCCCTAACCCTCCCTCCCTCCCTAACCCTCCCTCCCTAACCCTCCCTCTCTAACCTATCCCCAACAGCCCTAACCCTCCCTCTCTAACCCTCCCTCCCTCCCTCCCAACTAACCCTCCCTCTCTAACCCTCCCTCTCAAACCTATCCCCACCAGCCCTAACCCTTTCTAACCCTCCCTCCCTCCCTCCCTCCCTCCCTAACCTATCCCCACCCTCCTCCCTCCCTCCCTAACCTATCCCCACCAGCCCTAACCCTCGCTCCCTCACCTATCCCCGCCAGCCCAAACCCTCCCTCCCTAACCTATCCCCACCCTCCCTCCCTCCCTAACCTATCCCCACCCTCCCTCCCTAACCTATCCCCAACCTCCCTCCCTCCCTCCCTAACCTATCCCCACCAGCCCTAACCCTCCCTCCCTAACCCTCCCTCTCTAACCTATCCCCACCAGCCCTAACCCTCCCTCCCTCACCTATCCCCACCAGCCCTAACCCTCCCTCCCTAACCTATCCCCACCAGCCCTAACCCTCCCTCCCTAACCCTCCCTCTCCCTAACCTAGCCCCCACCAGCCCTAACCCTCCCTCCCTAACCCTCCCTCTCTAACCCTCCCTCCCTAACCTATCCCCACCAGCCCTAACCCTCCCTCCCTAACCTATCCCCACCAGCCCTAACCCTCCCTCCCTAACCTCCAGCTCCTAACCCTCCCTCCCTCCCTAATCCCCACCAGCCCTAACCCTCCCTCCCTAACCCTCCCTCCCTAACCCTCCCTCCCCACCTATCCCCACCAGCCCTAACCCTCCCTCCCTAACCCTCCCTCCCTAACCCTCCCCACCAGCCCTCCCTCCCTCCCTCCCTAACCTATCCCCACCAGCCCTAACCCTCCCTCCCTCCCTCCCTCCCTAACCTATCCCCACCAGCCCTAACCCTCCCTCCCCTATCCCCAACTAACCCCCTCCCTCCCTAACCTATCCCCACCAGCCCTAACCCTCCCTCCCTAACCCTCCCTCCCTCACCTATCCCCCCACCAGCCCTAACCCTCCCTCCCTAACCCTCCCTCCCTAACCTATCCCCACCAGCCCTAACCCTCCCCCTAACCCTCCCTCCCTCACCTATCCCCACCAGCCCTATCCCTCCTCCCTCCCTCCCTCAACCCCACCAGCCCTCCCCCCCTCCCTAACCTATCCCCACCAGCCCTAACCCTCCCTCACCCTCCCTCCCTCCCTCCCTCCCTCCTAACCTATCCCCACCAGCCCTAACCCTCCCTCCCTCCCTCACCCTCCCTCCCTAACCCTCCCTCTTAACCCTCCCTCCCTAACCCTCCCTCCCTAACCTATCCCCACCAGCCCTAACCCCCCTCCCTCCCTCCCTCCCTAACCTATCCCCACCAGCCCCCTAACCCTCCCTCCCTCCCTCCTCCTCCCTAACCCTCCCTCCCTAACCTATCCCCACCAGCCTTAACCCTCCCTCCCTCCCTCACCCTCCCTCCCTAACCCTCCCTCTTAACCCTCCCTCCCTAACCCTCCCTCCCTAACCTATCCCCACCAGCCCTAACCCTCCCTCCCTCCCTCCCTCCCTAACCTATCCCCACCAGCCCTAACCCTCCCTAACCCTCCCTCCCTCCCTAACCTATCCCCACCAGCCCTAACCCTCCCTCCCTCCCCAACCCTCCCTCCCCAACCCTCCCTCCCGAACCTATATCCTTATTTCCACATCTTGTTGCGTTACAGCCTGAATTTAAAATGGATTCAATTGAGATGTTGTTTCACTGGCCTTTTGTCCTGTCTGATTAGCTGGACCTTTCTAAGTACAGACCACAGACAGACATAGCAATCTAGCCAGAGCAGTTAGTGACACACACACACACACACACACACACACACACACACACACAAACTATCCCATAATGCCAAAGTGAAATTATGTTTTTAGAAATGTTTACCAATTAATAACAAATGAAACCTTGAAATGTGTTGCGTCAATAACTATTCAACCCCTTTGTAAAGACAAACCCTAAATAAGTTGAGTAAAAAATGGATTTAACAAGTCACATGAGTTGAAAGGACTCACTCTGTTTACAATAATAGTGTTTAACATGATTTTTTAATTACTACCTCATCTCTGTACCCGACACATACAGCTCATTTTAAAAGGTCCTTCAGTCGAGCAGTGAATTTTAAATACAGATTCAACTACATCTTTGTGCCAGGCAGGTTTTCCCAATGCCTCGCAACAGGGCAGACAAAAGCAGACATTGAATATCCCTATGAGCATGGTGAAGTTATTAATGACTCTTTGTATGGTGTATCAATACACCCAAAGATACAGACGTCCTTCCCAACTCAGTTGCCGGGGAGAAAGGAAAGCTCGCAGGGATTTCACCATGAGGCTAATGGTGACTTTAAAAACAGCATTGTAGTTACTCCACAATACTAACCTAAACAACAGAGTGAAAAGGAGGAAGGATGCCTGTGCAGAATAAAAAAATATGTTTGCAATAAGGCGCGAAAGTAAAACTGCTCAAATTTGGCAAAGAAATTAACTCTATGGCCTGAATACAAAATGTTTGGGGTCCAATACAACACATTATTGAGTACCCCTCTCCATATTTTCAAGCATAGTGGTGGCTGCATCATGTTATGGGTATGCTTTTAATCGTTATGGACTTGGGGGAGTTTTTCAGGATAAAAAAGCAACGGAATGGAGCTAAGCACAGGCAAAACCCTAGAGGAAAACCTGGTTGTCTGCTTTTCAACAGACACTGGGAAACAAATTCACCATTCAGCAGGAAAATAAGATAAAACACAAGGCTAAATATACACTGGAGTTGGTTTCCAAGACAACACTTAATGTTCCTGAGTGGCCTAGTTATTATTATAAAACTTTTTTTTTACTTAAATCTTCTTGAAAATCTATGGCAGGACTTGAAAATATCTGTCTAGCAATGATCAACAACCAACCTGACAGAGCTGAAATGTGCAAATATTGTACAATCCAGGAGAGGAAAGCTCTTAGAGACTTACCCAGAAAGACTCACAGCTCATAGAGACTTACCCAGAAAGACTCACAGCTCATAGACTTACCCAGAAAGACTCACAGCTCATACCCAGAAAGACTCACAGCTCATAGAGACTTACCCAGAAAGACTCACAGCTCATAGAGACTTAGAAAGACTCACAGCTCATAGAGACTTACCCAGAAAGACTCACAGCTCATTTACCCAGAAACTTACCTTACCCAGAAAGACTCACAGCTCATTAGAGACTTACAGCTCAGAAAGACTCACAGCTCTTAGAGACTTACCCAGAAAGACTCCAGCTCTTAGACTTAGACTCACAGCTCTTAGAGACTTACCCAGAAAGACTCACAGCTCATAGAGACTTACCCAGACAGACTCACAGCTGTAATCATTGCCAAAGGTGATTCTAACATGTATTGACTCAGGGGTGTGAATACTTATGTAAATTAGATCTTTCTGCATTTCATTTTCAATAAATTTGCAAAAATGTTTTAAAAAAACAAAAACATGTTTTCAACTGTCATTATGGGGTATTGTGTGTAGATGTGGGATGTGGAATAAGTCAAGGGTCATGAATACCTTCTGAAGGCACTGTACATGGCTACTAGCAGTGGGTATTATATTTAGAGTTAGCAATCTTGCTACGATGTTTTGAGGTTCCAATTACTC
Organism: Oncorhynchus nerka; assembly: GCF_034236695.1. Taxonomy (NCBI): domain Eukaryota; kingdom Metazoa; phylum Chordata; class Actinopteri; order Salmoniformes; family Salmonidae; genus Oncorhynchus; species Oncorhynchus nerka. The sequence continues at coordinate 34,368 of NW_027039820.1, read as the reverse complement.
AGGTAGTGAATGAGCCTCAATTAAAATGTACCTACGATAATAGAACACATAAATATGCAGTCAAATTCATCTCGATAAAAAAAATACATTCTGGAGTCCTATTTTAACAGTAAAATATAACAAAAATAGCACATTGACAACTGGAAGTTATGATTAGGGGACTAAGTTGCACATAAAAATATTTTGAATCACAACATGAAAACTACACATTTTTTCTATTGAGTGATGCCGCGGATAACAATCGGTGACCAAATCAGGGGCTGATGCCACCAACTGAAAAACACAGTGGCACCAGGGGACAATGTTAGTCTGCAACTGCAAAGAGGGTTGAAGAACTCCTTTAGGCCAAGACACACCACAGTTAGGAGAGCCATACCTCACCATCTCTTAGACACACCACAGTTAGGAGAGCCATACCTCACCATCTCTTAGACACACCACAGTTAGGAGAGCCATACCTCACCATCTCTTAGACACACCACAGTTAGGAGAGCCATACCTCACCATCTCTTAGACACACCACAGTTAGGAGAGCCATACCTCACCATCTCTTAGACACACCACAGTTAGGAGAGCCATACCTCACCATCTCTTAGACACACCACAGTTAGGAGAGCCATACCTCACCATCTCTTAGACACACCACAGTTAGGAGAGACATACCTCACCATCTCTTAGACACACCACAGTTAGGAGAGACATACCTCACCATCTCTTAGACACACCACAGTTAGGAGAGCCATACCTCACCATATCTTAGACACACCACAGTTAGGAGAGCCATACCTCACCATCTCTTAGACACACCACAGTTAGGAGAGCCATACCTCACCATCTCTTAGACACACCACAGTTAGGAGAGCCATACCTCACCATCTCTTAGACACACCACAGTTAGGAGAGCCATACCTCACCATCTCTTAGACACACCACAGTTAGGAGAGCCATACCTCACCATCTACTTTGACTCCGGTCTATATTGATTTAAGCTGCATCTTGATCTACATGTATGTAAAAATGTGAATACTAGTTGACTTTGTTATACTGGCGAATGAAAATCAACCAATCCTTCAAATCAGAGCATCAGATATAGACTACCTGCTGTAACTGATCAACCACAACACTAAACACCAAGGGAGAGGACAATGCTGGTCCTTGTCGACACAACACACAGAACAAAACAACCCATAGATAACAACACAACCCTGGATAACAAAACAACCCTGGATAACAACACCACCACGGACAACAACACCACCCTGGATAACAACACCACCCTGGATAACAACACGACCCTGGATAACAACACCACCCTGGATAACAACACCACCACGGATAACAACACCACCCTGGATAACAACACCACCACGGATAACAACACCACCATGGATAACAACACCACCACCCTGGATAACAACACCACCCTGGATAACAACACCACCCTGGATAACAACCCTGGATAACAACACCACCCTGGATAACAACCATGGATAACAACACCACCCTGGATAACAACCATGGATAACAACACCACCCTGGATAACAACACAACCCTGGATAACAACACAACCACCCTGGATAACAAAACCACCCTGGATAACAACACCACCCTGGATAACAACCCTGGATAACAACACCACCCTGGATAACAACCATGGATAACAACACCACCCTGGATAACAACACAACCCTGGATAACAACACAACCACCCTGGATAACAACACCACCCTGGATAACAACCATGGATAACAACACCACCCTGGATAACAACACCACCCTGGATAACAACACAACCCTGGATAACAACACCACCCTGGATAACAACACAACCACCCTGGATAACAACACCACCCTGGATAACAACACCACCCTGGATAACAACACAACCCTGGATAACAACACCACCCTGGATAACAACACAACCCTGGATAACAACACCACCCTGGATAACAACACAACCCTGGATAACAACACCACCCTGGATAACAACACCACCCTGGATAACAACACCACCCTGGATAACAACACCACCCTGGATAACAACACAACCCTGGATAACAACACCACCCTGGATAACAACACCACCCTTGATAACAACACCACCCTGGATAACAACACCACCCTGGATAACAACACCACCCTGGATAACAACACAACCCTGGATAACAACACCACCCTGGATAACAACACCACCCTGGATAACAACACAACCACGGATAACAACACGACCACGGATAACAACACAACCCTGGATAACAACACCACCCTGGATAACAAAACCACCCTGGATAACAACATGACCACGGATAACAACACAACCACCCTGGATAACAACACCACCCTGGATAACAAAACCACCCTGGATAACAACACAACCACGGATAACAACATGACCATGGATAACAACACGACCACGGATAACAAAACCACCCTGGATAACAAAACCACCCTGGATAACAACACCACCCTGGATAACAACACAACCACGGATAACAACACGACCACGGATAACAACACGACCACGGATAACAACACGACCCTGGATAACACAACCACCCTGGATAACAAAACCACCCTGGATAACAAAACCACCCTGGATAACAACATGACCACGGATAACAACATGACCACGGATAACAACACGACCACGGATAACAAAACCACCCTGGATAACAAAACCACCCTGGATAACAAAACCACCCTGGATAACAACACAACCACGGATAACAACACGACCACGGATAACAACACGACCACGGATAACAACACAACCACGGATAACAACACGACCACGGATAACAACACGACCACGGATAACAAAACCACCCTGGATAACAAAACCACCCTGGATAACAAAACCACCCTGGATAACAACATGACCACGGATAACAACATGACCACGGATAACAACACAACCACGGATAACAACACGACCACGGATAACAACACGACCACGGATAACAACACGACCCTGGATAACACAACCACCCTGGATAACAAAACCACCCTGGATAACAAAACCACCCTGGATAACAACATGACCACGGATAACAACATGACCACGGATAACAAAACCACCCTGGATAACAAAACCACCCTGGATAACAAAACCACCCTGGATAACAACACCACCCTGGATAACAACACCACCCTGGATAACAACACAACCACCCTGGATAACAACACAACCACCCTGGATAACAACACAACCACAGATAACAAAACCACCCTGGATAACAAAACCACCCTGGATAACAACACAACCCTGGATAACAACACAACCCTGGATAACAACACCACCCTGGATAACAACACAACCACCCTGGATAACAACACAACCCTGGATAACAACACCACCCTGGATAACAACCACGGATAACAACACAACCCTGGATAACAACACCACCCTTGATAACAACACAACCCTGGATAACAACACCACCCTGGATAACCCTGGATAACAACCAACCCTGGATAACAACACAACCTTAACAACACCACCCTGGATAACAACACAACATAACAAAACCACCCTGGATAACAACAGGATAACAACACCACCCTGGATAACAAAACCACCCTGGATAACAAAACCACCCTGGATAACAACATGACCACGGATAACAACATGATAACAACACCAACAGATAACAAACCAACCACGGATAACAACACCACCCTGGATAACAACACAACCACGGATAACAACACGACCATGGATAACAACACCACCCTGGATAACAACACCACCCTGGATAACAACACCACCCTGGATAACAAAACCACCCTGGATAACAACATGACCACGGATAACAACACAACCCTGGATAACAACACCACCCTGGATAACAAAACCACCCTGGATAACAAAACCACCCTGGATAACAACATGACCACGGATAACAACATGACCACGGATAACAACACAACAACAGATAACAAACCAACCACGGATAACAACACCACCCTGGATAACAACACAACCACGGATAACAACACGACCATGGATAACAACACGACCACGGATAACAAAACCACCCTGGATAACAAAACCACCCTGGATAACAAAACCACCCTGGATAACAACACCACCCTGGATAACAACACAACCCTGGATAACAACACAACCACCCTGGATAACAACACAACCACCCTGGATAACCACCACCCTCACCATCCCTGGATAACTGGATAACAACACAACCCTGGATAACACACAACCCTGGATAACTCCCTGGATAACAGTGGATAACAACACCACCCTGGAGAACCACCACCCTCACCATCTCTTAGACACACCACAGGATAACAACACTGGATAAGCCATGGATAACAACACACCATAACTCTGGATAGACACACCATAACAACACCACCCTGGATAACAACACAACCCTGGATAACAACACCACCCTGGATAACAACACCACCCTGGATAACACCACCACCCTGGATAACAACACAACCCTGGATAACAACACGACCACGGATAACAACACCACCCTGGATAACAACACCACCCTGGATAACAACACCACCCTGGATAACAACATGACCATGGATAACCACACCATCTCTGGATAGACACCACCCTGGATAACAAAACCACCCTGGATAACAACACCACCCTGGATAACAACACAACCACGGATAACAACATACCTAACACCAACCCTGGATAACAACACCACCCTGGATAACAAAACCACCCTGGATAACAACATGACCACGGATAACAACACAACCACCATCTCTGGATAACAAACCACCCTGGATAACAACACAACCACTGATAACAGACCATGGATAACAACACGGAGATAACAAAACCACCCTGGATAACAAAACCACCCTGGATAACAACACCACCCTGGATAACACCATCTAACTTAGACAAAACACCACAGTAACAACATAGGATAACAACATGAGCCATACCCACGGATAACACCATCTAACAACACGACCACGGATAACAACACGACCCTGGATAACAACACCACCCTGGATAACAACACGACCACGGATAACAACACGACCACGGATAACAACATGACCCTGGATAACAAAACCACCCTGGATAACAACACGACCACGGATAACAACATGACCACGGATAACAACATGACCTGGATAACAAACCACCTCTAACAAGACACACCAACAGTTAGGAGAGCAAAACCACCTGGATAACACCACCCTGGATAACAACACCACCCTCGATAACAACACCACCCTGGATAACAACACAACCCTGGATAACAACACCACCCTGGATAACAACACCACCCTGGATAACAACACCACCCTGGATAACAACACCACCCTGGATAACAACACAACCACCCTGGATAACAACACAACCACAGATAACAAAACCACCCTGGATAACAACACAACCCTGAGAACACAACCCTGGATAACAACACCACCTGGATAACAACACAACCACCCTGGATAACAACACAACCCCTGGATAACAACACCACCCTGGATAACAACCACGGATAACAACACAACCCTGGATAACAACACCACCCTTGATAACAACACAACCCTGGATAACAACACCACCACACCCTGGATAACAACCAACACAACCTGTAACAACACAACCCTGGATAACAACACAACCCTGGATAACAACACCACCCACCATAACAAAACCACGGATAACTGGATAACAACACCACCCTGGATAACAACACCACCCTGGATAACAAACCACCCTGGATAACAAAACCACCCTGGATAACAACATGAGGATAACAACACAACCCTGGATAACAACACCACCCTGGATAACAAAACCACCCTGGATAACAAAACCACCCTGGATAACAACATGACCACGGATAACAACATGACCACGGATAACAACACAACAACAGATAACAAACCAACCACGGATAACAACACCACCCTGGATAACAACACAACCACGGATAACAACACGACCATGGATAACAACACGACCACGGATAACAAAACCACCCTGGATAACAAAACCACCCTGGATAACAAAACCACCCTGGATAACAACATGACCACGGATAACAACATGACCACGGATAACAACACAGATAACAAACAACCACCCTGATAACAACACACCCTGGATAACCAACACCACCCTGGATAACAAAACCACCCTGGATAACAAAACACCCTGGATAACAACACGACCACGATAACAACATGACCACGGATAACAACCCTGGATAACAAAACACCTGGATAACAAAACCACCCTGGATAACAACACCACCCTGATAACAACACTGATAACAACACAACCCTGGATAACAACACAACCACCAACTGGATAACAACACAACCCTGGACAACACAACCTGATAACAAAACTGATAACAAAACCACCCTGGATAACAACACAACCCTGGATAACAACACAACCCTGGATAACAACACCACCCTGGATAACAACACAACCACTGATAACAACCACCACCAACCCTGGATAACAACACCACCCTGGATAACAACACACCAACCAACCCTGATAACAACACCACCCTGGATAACAACACAACCCTGATAACAACACCACCCTGGATAACAACACCACCCTGGATAACAACACCCCTGGATAACAACACAACCCTGATAACAACACAACCCTGGATAACAACACCACCCTGGATAACAACACCACCCTGGATAACAACACCACCCCTGATAACAAAAAACACCACGGATAACAACACAATTAACAGATAACAACACCACCATGGATAACAATGCTGGTAACAAAACCACCATAACAACACCACCCTGGATAACAACACCACCCTGGATAACAACACCACCCTGGATAACAACACGACCACGATAACAACATGACCATGGATAACAACACAACCACGGATAACAACACCTGGATAACAACCCACGGATAACAACACCACCCTGAAACAACACCACCCTGGATAACAACACAACCACGGATAACAACACCACCCTGGATAACAACACCACCCTGATAACAACACCACGGGATAACAACACCACCCTGGGATAACAACACACCACGGGATAACCATGACCATGGATAACAACACACCCTGGATAACAACACCACCTGGATAACAAACCACCCTGGATAACAACACCACCCTGGATAACAACACCAATAACAACATGACCACGGATAACAACACACCACGGATAATACAATGGATATAACAACACCCCTAACAACACGACCCTGATAACAAAACCACCCATGATAACAACACAACCCTGGATAACAAACCACCCTGGATAACAACACCACCCTGGATAACAACACTGATAACAAAACCACCCTGAAACCCACAGATAACCTGGATAACAAAACCACCCTGGATAACAAACAAAACCCTGGATAACAACACAACCCTGATAACACAACACGGATAACAACACAACACCCTGGATAACAACACCACCCTGATAACAACACCACCCTGGATAACAACACAACCAACCCTGGATAACAAAACCACAACCCTGGATAACAACCACCAACCCTGGATAACAACACCACCCTGATAACAACACCACCCTGGATAACAAAACCACCCTGGATAACAACACCAACACGGATAACAACACCACCCTGGATAACAACACCACCCTGGATAACAACACAACCACAACAACAGATAACAACACCACCCTGGATAACAAAAACCACCCTGGATAACAAAAACCACCCTGGATAACAACACCACCCTGGATAACAAAACCACCCCACCCTGGATAACAACACAATAACCCACGGATAACAACACCACCCCACGGATAACAACACCACCCTGATAACAAACCACCCTGGATAACAACACCACCCTGGATAACAACACTGGATAACAACACCACCCTGGATAACAACACCACCCTGATAACAACACCACCCTGGATAACAACACCCTGGATAACACCCTGGATAACAACACAACCACAACACCACCCTGATAACAACACCACCCTGAAACAAAACCACCCTGGATAAAAACCCTGGATAACAACCACCACGGATAACAACATGACCAATAACAACACAACCCTGGATAACAACACCACCCTGGATAACAACACCACCCTGGATAACAACACCACCCTGGATAACAACCACCTGGATAACTGGATAACAACCACAACACCACCCTGGATAACAAAACCACCCTGGATAACAACACCACCCTGATAACAACACAACCACGGATAACAACACCACCCTGGATAACAACACAACCCTGACACCACCCCTGGATAACAACCACCCACCCTGGATAACAAATGACCCTGGATAACAACACACCACCCTGGATAACAACACCACCCTGGATAACAACACAACCCTGGATAACAACACCACGGATAACAACACGGATAACCTGGATAACATGGATAACAACACCACCCTGATAACAAAACCACCCTGGATAACAACACCACCCTGGATAACAACACAACACCCTGGATAACAACACCACCCTGGATAACAACACCACCCTGGATAACAACACCACCCTGGATAACAACACATAACAAACCAACCACGATAACAACAACACAAAACCACCCTGGATAACCTGGATAACAACACAACAAAACTGGATAACAACACCACCCTGGATAACAACACAACCCTGGATAACAACACAACCCTGGATAACAACACAACCCTGGATAACAACACAACCAAAACCACCCTGATAACAATAACAACACACAACACCCCTGGATAACAACACAACCTGGATAACAAACACCACCCTGGATAACAACCACCCCCTGGATAACAACACACCCTGGATAACAAACCACCCTGGATAACAAAAACAAACAAAACCTGGATAACAACACAACCACCAACACAACGATAACAACACAACACCAACACAACCACTGATGGATAACAACACAACCCTGGATAACAACACAACCAAAACCACCCTGGATAACAAAAACCACCCTGGATAACCTGGATAACAACACCACCACGGATAACAACACAACCCTGGATAACAACACCCACCTGATAACAACACCCTGGATAACAAAACCACCCTGGATAACAAAACCACCCTGGATAACAACATGACCACGGATAACAACATGACCACGGATAACAACACAACCCTGATAACAACACCACCCTGGATAACAAAACCACCCTGATAACAACACCACCCTGATAACAACACCACCCTGGATAACAACACACCCTGGATAACAACACCACCACAGATAACAAAACATAACAACAACCACCCTGGATAACCACAACCCTGGATAACAACACAACCACTGGATAACAACCACAACCACCCTGGATAACAACCACGGATAACAACACAACCCTGGATAACAACACCACCTTTGATAACAACACAACCCTGGATAACAACACAACCCTGGATAACAACCCTGGATAACAACCACCCTGGATAACAACACCACCCTGATAACAACACCCTGGATAACAACACAACCCTGGATAACAACAACACACCCTGGATAACAACACCACCCTGGATAACAACACAACCCTGGATAACAACACAACCCTGGATAACAACACACCCTGGATAACAACACATGGATAACAACACACACCCTGATAACAACACAACCCTGGATAACAACACAACCCTGATAACAACACAACCCTGGATAACAACACAACCCTGGATAACACCACCCTGGATAACAACACCACCCTGGATAACAACACCACCAACTGGATAACAACACAACCACGGACACCTGATAACAACACCACCCTGGATAACAACACCACCCTGGATAACTGGATAACAACACAAAAAAACCCGATAACACAACACACCACGGATAACAACAACCAAAACCAACCACGATAACAACACCACCCTGGATAACAAAACCACTGATAACAACACAACCACGGATAACAACACAACCCTGGATAACAACACCACCCTGGATAACAAAACCACCCTGGATAACAACACAACCACGGATTACACCACCTGATAACAAAACCACCCTGGATAACAAAACACAACCAATAACAACAACCACGGATAACAACACAACCCTGGATAACAACACAACCCACGGATAACAACAACCACCCTGGATAACAACACCACCCTGATAACAAAACCACCCTGATAACAACATGACCACGGATAACAACACACCACGGATAACAACACAACAAATAACAACTGGATAACAACACCACCCTGGATAACAAAACCACCACTGGATAACAACACAACACAACCACGGATAACCAACACTTGGATAACAACACAACCCTGGATAACAAAACCACCCTGGATAACAAAACCACCCTGGATAACAAACACCACTGGATAACAACACCCTGATAACAACACAACCCTGGATAACAACACATAACCACGGATAACAACACAACCCTGGATAACAACACAACCTGGGATAACAACACCACCCTGGATAACAACACAACCCTGGATAACAACACAACCACGGACAACACCACCCTGGATAACAAAACCACCTGGATAACAACACCACCAAAACCACAATAACCACAAATTACGGATAACAAACAACAATAACAAACCAATAAACAGATAACAAAACCAATCCCTGGATAACAAAACCACCCTGGATAACAACACAACCCTGGATAACAACACAACCACGGACAACAAAACCACCTGGATAACAACACCACCTGGATAACATGGTTGTATGTTCTAAAACACACTTCCCTTTTCTCCCATTTTCTCTCTCACCCGATCACCATCTAACACATTAGCACAACCACACGACACATCATCACACACACACAACCTCCTGCTCCCGGTCTTATCACCGAGGACTCTGCCCCAGCAGCTCACAGTAAGATCAATGACCATATGGTGGAAGTGGTGGTTTAGAAGCAGGCGTTTGGAACCATGACACACACACACACACACACGCACACACACACACCAGGAGCCTCAACATTCCCCTCTGGAGCCGCTTCGTACTGCAGACACCCAGGGCAGGCAGCCGCTCACTTCAATTAGGCTGGTAATTAGCAGCGCGGCCTAGCAGTGTGAATAAGCCGACCACTACCGTAGCAAGTGCTGGAACAAAAGATGCCCGGACCTCTGAAATCACCATAGCATCTGAATCATTGATACATTATATTACATTAGCCCCTGGTGTGCTAATCTATTGTTGGTCCCGTTGGCCTCGTTATGGCTGAGTCTGATAAGACACACTATTTCAGATGGACAAAAAAAAACTGTAATATATATTTGTGTCATTACCACTTTTGTCCTAAAATGGGTTAACTAAGAGCTCTCAGCAAGAGAGAAGGTCAAACAGAGAAAAACATCAATATAGGAGCCAACAGTTTAGGCCAGAGAGGCTACTGACTGGGGCTGGCTCAGAGGATGTCTGTGCATCATCATCATATGAGGCCAGCCTCTGTTCAGTCAGTCAGGGAGGACGTTTGAGAGGCCAGCCTCCTCTCTGTTCAGTCAGTCAGGGAGGACGTCTGAGAGGCCAGCCTCCTCTCTGTTCAGTCAGTCAGGGAGGACGTCTGAGAGGCCAGCCTCCTCTCTGTTCAGTCAGTCAGGGAGGACGTCTGAGAGGCCAGCCTCCTCTCTGTTCAGTCAGTCAGGGAGGACGTCTGAGAGGCCAGCCTCCTCTCTGTTCAGTCAGTCAGGGAGGACGTCTGAGAGGCCAGCCTCCTCTCTGTTCAGTCAGTCAGGGAGGACGTCTGAGAGGCCAGCCTCCTCTCTGTTCAGTCAGTCAGGGAGGACGTCTGAGAGGCCAGCCTCCTCTCTGTTCAGTCAGTCAGGGAGGACGTCTGAGGCCAGCCTCCTCTCTGTTCAGTCAGTCAGGGAGGACGTCTGAGAGGCCAGCCTCCTCTCTGTTCAGTCAGCCAGGGAGGACAGCACACCTCGTCTCTCTCAGCGCCACCCGTTTGACCTTCACATTGACATCTAGTACCGAGTGTCCAAACTGTTACAGCACGTTACCGTACTGCCAAAAAGAAACACCGATCCACTTGTGTTGGCCATGTAAGGTTACTTCCTGTTAGGGTTAGAGGGGCATAGGACTGAAAATACAAACTACCTGGTGAATTAGTTAGGCTACAGTCTGGGGATAGTGAACACAGTGGACATGGTCAGAGTGATGTCATCAGTGGTGTTGTGGGATCACTCCCCGCGGCACTATTTACCCAGAGTGCACTACTATTGGTCTCGGCCTTTAGAAAGGTTGGAGTAGGGTGTCATCTGAGATTTGAGCAGTGCTCTTTAATGAGTGTCATCACTGTCACTCTACAGCGAGGGAACCAAGGCACTTTGGACCGATCAAAACCAATCAAAGGTTGTATTCAAGGAGAGAAAATGTCAACACAGGGCCAGGCTAGTCAGCCAGCATCTGTCCCTGTGTCTGTCTGTCTGCCAGGCTAGTCAGCCAGCATCTGTCCCTGTCCGTCTGCCAGGCTAGTCAGCCAGCATCTGTCCCTGTCCGTCTGCCAGGCTAGTCAGCCAGCATCTGTCCCTGTCCGTCTGCCAGGCTAGTCAGCCAGCATCTGTCCCTGTGTCTGTCCGTCTGCCAGGCTAGTCAGCCAGCATCTGTCCCTGTCCGTCTGCCAGGCTAGTCAGCCAGCATCTGTCCCTGTCCGTCTGCCAGGCTAGTCAGCCAGCATCTGTCCCTGTCCGTCTGCCAGGCTAGTCAGCCAGCATCTGTCCCTGTCCGTCTGCCAGGCTAGTCAGCCAGCATCTGTCCCTGTCCGTCTGCCAGGCTAGTCAGCCAGCATCTGTCCCTGTGTCTGTCCGTCTGCCAGGCTAGTCAGCCAGCATCTGTCCCTGTGTCTGTCCGTCTGCCAGGCTAGTCAGCCAGCCTCTGTCCCTGTGTCTGTCCGTCTGCCAGGCTAGTCAGCCAGCATCTGTCCCTGTCCGTCTGCCAGGCTAGTCAGCCAGCATCTGTCCCTGTCCGTCTGCCAGGCTAGTCAGCCAGCATCTGTCCCTGTGCCTGTCATCTGCCAGGCTAGTCAGCCAGCATCTGTCCCTGTGTCTGTCCGTCTGCCAGGCTAGTCAGCCAGCATCTGTCCCTGTGTCTGTCCGTCTGCCAGGCTAGTCAGCCAGCATCTGTCCCTGTCCGTCTGCCAGGCTAGTCAGCCAGCATCTGTCCCTGTGTCTGTCTGTCTGCCAGGCTAGTCAGCCAGCATCTGTCCCAGTGTCTGTCCGTCTGCCAGGCTAGTCAGCCAGCCTCTGTCCCTGTGTCTGTCCGTCTGCCAGGCTAGTCAGCCAGCATCTGTCCCTGTGTCTGTCCGTCTGCCAGGCTAGTCAGCCAGCCTCTGTCCCTGTGTCTGTCAGGCTAGTCAGCCAGCATCTGTCCCTGTGTCTGTCCGTCTGCCAGGCTAGTCAGCCAGCATCTGTCCCTGTGTCTGTCCGTCTGCCAGGCTAGTCAGCCAGCATCTGTCCCTGTGTCTGTCCGTCTGCCAGGCTAGTCAGCCAGCATCTGTCCCTGTGTCTGTCCGTCTGCCAGGCTAGTCAGCCAGCATCTGTCCCTGTGTCTGTCCGTCTGCCAGGCTAGTCAGCCAGCCTCTGTCCCTGTGTCTGTCCGTCTACCAGGCTAGTCAGCCAGCCTCTGTCCCTGTGTCTGTCCGTCTGCCAGGCTAGTCAGCCAGCCTCTGTCCCTGTGTCTGTCCGTCTGCCAGGCTAGTCAGCCAGCATCTGTCCCTGTGTCTGTCCGTCTGCCAGGCTAGTCAGCCAGCATCTGTCCCTGTGTCTGTCCGTCTGCCAGGCTAGTCAGCCAGCATCTGTCCCTGTGTCTGTCCGTCTGCCAGGCTAGTCAGCCAGCATCTGTCCCTGTGTCTGTCCGTCTGCCAGGCTAGTCAGCCAGCCTCTGTCCCTGTGTCTGTCAGGCTAGTCAGCCAGCATCTGTCCCTGTGTCTGTCCGTCTGCCAGGCTAGTCAGCCAGCATCTGTCCCTGTGTCTGTCCGTCTGCCAGGCTAGTCAGCCAGCATATGTCCCTGTGTCTGTCCGTCTGCCAGGCTAGTCAGCCAGCATCTGTCCCTGTGTCTGTCCGTCTGCCAGGCTAGTCAGCCAGCCTCTGTCCCTGTGTCTGTCCGTCTGCAAGGCTTGTCAGCCAGCATCATCATTTTTACTGCCTCTAGTGTTCTCAACCAGGTTCCTTTTTCAGGGGTATCGTGTGAACCCTGCCTCCAGGGGTATCGTGTGAACCCTGCCTCCAGGGATGTGCGTGAGTGACGAGATGAAGAAGAAGAGGGGGAGGAAGACTAGGAGAGGGAGGAGGGGCTTACTTGATGGAGTTTCTGAAGTGATCTTCGGCCGGGTTTTTCACAGTGCAGCTGTTGAGCAGCCACAGATCAGCCTCCGCAGGGTCCTCTGGAGGGGGGGGAGAGGGAGAGGGAGGGAGGGAGAGGAGTGGGAGAGAGAGAGGGAGGGGAGGGAGGGAGAGAGGGAGGGAGGGAGGGAGAGAGGAGGGAGGGAGGGAGAGAGAGGAGGGAGGGAGGGAGGGAGGGAGGGGAGGGAGGGAGGGAGAGAGAGAGGGAGGGAGGGAGAGAGGAGGGAGGGAGGGAGGGAGAGGGAGGGAGGGAGGGAGAGGGAGAGGGAGAGAGGGAGGGAGGGGGAGAGAGAGGGAGGGAGGGGGAGAGAGAGGGAGGGAGGGAGAGAGAGAGAGAGAGAGGGAGAGAGAGAGAGGGAGGGAGGGAGGGAGAGAGAGGGAGGGAGAGGGAGAGGGAGAGAGGGAGAGGAGAGAGAGAGAGGGAGGGAGGGAGGGAGGGAGGGAGGGAGGGAGAGAGAGGGGAGGGAGGGAGAGAGAGGGAGGGAGGGAGAGGAGAGAGGGGAGGGAGGGAGAGGGAGAGGGAGGGAGGGAGAGAGAAGGAGTGGGAGAGGGAGAGGGAGAGAGAGACAGACCGAGAGAGAAGGAGAGGGAGAGAGAGGGAGAGAGAGAGAAACAGTGGGAGAGAGACAGAGAGAGTAAGCAAAGAGAGAGAGGTGGAGGGAAGACAACAGAAGTTCAGTATTAGATCAAATCAGAACTCAACAACCCAGGACCCTTCAGCCCGTTCCACACACCATTAATATCGCACTTCTCCAGTTACAGCAATTAATTGTGTCCTCCCCTCCCCTCATCCCCTCCTACCCCCCCTCATCCCCTCCTCCTCCTCATCCCCTCCCCTCCTCATCCCCCTCAGGAGGCGAGGCAGAATACGATGCCAGGATCAGCTGGACCTCAGGGGGATAGTGGGAGTCCTATCCTCCATACCCCAGCCTCCACGCTGTCTGCCAGGAGACCTGTCACACTGTGTAATGAATAAACACACACACACACAGTATGATTCTAGGCCAGCCTGCCTGGCGCATTGCAAGTCTCCTGCATCCTCCCACACCGCTGAACTAGATATTTCACTTACTATCCATTACCCAGCCTCACTGGAGCAAACACAGGCCCTGTGTCGGGCTGTGAGGCCCTAAGGGAGGCAGGCACCCCTCCCCTCTCCTCCTCCTCCTCCTCCCTGACCAGAGCAGCGGGGGGCAGGCTCTCACGCACCACACGGGTCGCAGGCGGGGAGAACCCAGGAAACACCCCGACACCCCCTTCTTGCCTTTCCTCGCCTCAGATAACACAACATATCAAAAGGCCTATACCCAGAGAGAGGAGGCAGGGACAGGCCTATACCCAGAGAGAGGAGGCAGGGACAGGCCTATACCCAGAGAGAGGAGGCAGGGACAGACCTATAGCCAGAGAGAGGAGGCAGGGACAGACCTATAGCCAGAGAGAGGAGGCAGGGACAGGCCTATAGCCAGAGAGAGGAGGCAGGGACAGGCCTATACCCAGAGAGAGGAGGCAGGGACAGACCTATAGCCAGAGAGAGGAGGCAGGGACAGACCTATAGCCAGAGAGAGGAGGCAGGGACAGGCCTATACCCAGAGAGAGGAGGCAGGGACAGGCCTATACCCAGAGAGAGGAGGCAGGGACAGACCTATAGCCAGAGAGAGGAGGCAGGGACAGACCTATAGCCAGAGAGAGGAGGCAGGGACAGGCCTATACCCAGAGAG
Organism: Oncorhynchus nerka; assembly: GCF_034236695.1. Classification (NCBI taxonomy): domain Eukaryota; kingdom Metazoa; phylum Chordata; class Actinopteri; order Salmoniformes; family Salmonidae; genus Oncorhynchus; species Oncorhynchus nerka. The sequence continues at coordinate 18,285 of NW_027039820.1, read as the reverse complement.
AGGAGGCAGGGACAGGCCTATACCCAGAGAGAGGAGGCAGGGACAGGCCTATACCCAGAGAGAGGAGGCAGGGACAGACCTATAGCCAGAGAGAGGAGGCAGGGACAGGCCTATACCCAGAGAGAGGAGGCAGGGACAGGCCTATACCCAGAGAGAGGAGGCAGGGACAGGCCTATACCCAGAGAGAGGAGGCAGGGACAGGCCTATACCCAGAGAGAGGAGGCAGGGACAGGCCTATAGCCAGAGAGAGGAGGCAGGGATAGGCCTATAGCCAGAGAGAGGAGGCAGGGACAGGCCTATAGCCAGAGAGAGGAGGCAGGGACAGGCCTATAGCCAGAGAGAGGAGGCAGGGACAGGCCTATAGCCAGAGAGAGGAGGCAGGGACAGGCCTATAGCCAGAGAGAGGAGGCAGGGACAGGCCTATAGCCAGAGAGAGGAGGCAGGGACAGGCCTATAGCCAGAGAGAGGAGGCAGGGACAGGCCTATAGCCAGAGAGAGGAGGCAGGGACAGACCTATAGCCAGAGAGAGGAGGCAGGGACAGGCCTATAGCCAGAGAGAGGAGGCAGGGACAGGCCTATAGCCAGAGAGAGGAGGCAGGGACAGGCCTATAGCCAGAGAGAGGAGGCAGGGACAGGCCTATAGCCAGAGAGAGGAGGCAGGGACAGGCCTATAGCCAGAGAGAGGAGGCAGGGACAGGCCTATACCCAGAGAGAGGAGGCAGGGACAGGCCTATACCCAGAGAGAGGAGGCAGGGACAGACCTATACCCAGAGAGAGGAGGCAGGGACAGGCCTATACCCAGAGAGAGGAGGCAGAGACAGGCCTATACCCAGAGAGAGGAGGCAGAGACAGGCCTATACCCAGAGAGAGGAGGCAGAGACAGGCCTATACCCAGAGAGAGGAGGCAGAGACAGGCCTATACCCAGAGAGAGGAGGCAGGGACAGGCCTATACCCAGAGAGAGGAGGCAGAGACAGGAAGGAAGTGGTCTGGCTAACCTGGCGTGGTGTGATGACGCCCACTGGTGTGAGAAATGGAGCGTTTACCAAACACACAACGACAACAAACACGGTAAATTCTAAATCACTTAACATCCGCAAAAACCCTTGGGGGAGATACAAAAATATATAAGACTCACGACACTAAATCGAATGCGAGATTAGTTTGACGCAACTCCATACTGTGTGTGTGTGTGTGTGTGTGTGTGTGTGTTTACTGTGAGAACTTACTCCATTACTCCTCCTGAAGCAGTAACACACTATAGTGATGAACACAGGAGTTAAAACACACACCACTCTGCCCACTAAGGAAGGACATCAAGGTGAATGAACTACTTGGCCATTAAACCAATCTAAACAGGAAGAGATGTATTTTTATTGAACAGATATCTTGCTGTTAAAACCTTGAACCCTGGGAGTATTAAAAACACACCGTTTTGGGTAAAAAATAAATACAACACCTGGTTTGTTTCAGCCAGGGGCGACAAAGTCGCATCGCGTTTGTTAAGATTCCATCGCAGAAACGAACCGAATGTTTTAAATTGTATCTATTTTTTTATCACATTTATTAAATGTTTATGACCATGATTTTATTTTTATGACGGTCTTCATCCGTAACCACTTTGTGAACTGTCAGATAAATACCAGCAAGCTAGACGAGCTATGTGTCGCAAAATAGCTAGCTAGCTCTCTCTCTCTCTCTCTGATCTTACGTATCTGAACGGGCTTAAAATATCGTCCAATGAACCATCATACCGGACTATTCAGTAGCTGTTGGAGATTTGTGTCGAACAATTTGCAACAATGTTTTCATAAATATAATAATCAGCAATATAATCTGGGGAAGATAAGTAGGATTCATTCCACAAGTCCGAAACCATTAAAGTAGGATTCATTCCACAAGTCCGAAACCATTAAAGTAGGATTCATTCCACAAGTCCGAAACCATTAAAAGTAGGATTCATTCCACAAGTCCCATTAAAGTAGGAAACCATTAAAGTAGGATTCATTCCACAAGGATTCATTCCACAAGTCCGAAACCATTAAAGTAGGATTCATTCCACAAGTCCGAAACCATTAAAGTAGGATTCATTTCACAAGTCCGAAACCATAAGTAAAACTATATTTTTCTGAGACAGAAAGAAACAGACAGACAGACAGACAGACAGACTCTTGTTGGACGGACAGATCAACGTGTTCTGTCGTAGCGAGGGGTCGGGAGCGACCCAGACGAGGGGTCGGGAGCGACCCAGACGAGGGTTGGCACAGTCAGCCCTTCACAGCCATGCCAGCTGCACATCAAGCTCGGCATCAACACAACCTGAGCCCTGCAACACAACCCGGCCCCGTGGGAGGCGTTCCTCGAATAGAGAGAGACACACAAACAAAAAGGTCCCTGATCCACAACACACACAGCACCTATAGATCTCTACAGAGGTTAACTCACTCTACCTAAGAGAGAGAGACACACACACACACACACACACACACCACACACACAGCAGCTATAGATCTCTGCAGAGGTTAACTCACTCTACCTAAGAGACACACACACACACACACACACACACACAGCACCTATAGATCTCTGCAGAGCTTAACTCCCTCTACCTAAGAGACACACACACACACACACACACACACACACACACACAGCACCTATAGATCTCTACAGAGGTTAACTCACTCTACCTAAGAGCCACACACACACACACACACACACACACACACACACACACACAGCACCTATAGATCTCTACAGAGGTTAACTCACTCTACCTAAGAGACACACACACACACACACACACAGCAGCTATAGATCTCTACAGAGGTTAACTCACTCTACTTAAGAGCCACACACACACACACACACACAGCACCTATAGATCTCTACAGAGGTTAACTCACTCTACCTAAGAGCCACACACACACACACACACACACACACACACACACACACAGCAGCTATAGATCTCTGCAGAGGTTAACTCACTCTACCTAAGAGCCACACACACACACAGCAGCTATAGATCTCTACAGAGGTTAACTCACTCTACCTAAGAGAGACACACACACACACACACACAGCACCTATAGATCTCTACAGAGGTTAACTCCCTCTACCTAAGAGCCACACACACACACACACACACACACACACACACAGCTATAGATCTCTGCAGAGGTTAACTCACTCTACCTAAGAGAGACACACACACACACACAGCAGCTATAGATCTCTGCAGAGGTTAACTCACTCTACCTAAGAGCCACACACACACACACACACACACACACACACACACACAGCAGTTATAGATCTCTACAGAGGTTAACTCCCTCTACCTAAGAGACACACAGCAGCTGCAGGCTGGGAGTAGCCTCAGCTGTGACCCATTTCCCCTCCACCTGCGGGTTTCCCCTCCTGAGTAAAAAAAAACTAAAACAACAATAACAACCCCTCTGTCACCATGACAACACAATCACTGTGACCCAGATACTCCACAAGGACCAGTCCTCGTCTTAAATCACAGGCAGACCAGGACACTAGGTTAGCTAGGCTAGCGAAACCAAATGAGTCTGGAGAAGGGACCCAACCAGGCTACCGACCCTCTATCACTGTGACCCAGATACTCCACAAGGACCAGTCCTCGTCTTAAATCACAGGCAGACCATGACACTAGGTTAGCTAGGTTAGCGAAACCAAATGAGTCTGGAGAAGGGACCCAACCATCTGTCACAGAGGCAGCTCTTACACACAGGCCCTTACAGAGAAATTCACTGTTACAGGGCATATAAATAGCCATGTGCATCCCAAATGACACCCTATTCCATATATAGTGCACTACTTTAGACCAGGACCAAATGGCACCCTATTCCCTATATAGTGCACTACTTTAGACCAGGACCAAATGGCACCCTATTCCCTATATAGTGCACTACTTTAGACCAGGACCAAATGGCACCCTATTCCCTATATAGTGCACTACTTTAGACCAGGAACAAATGGCACCCTATTCCCTATATAGTGCACTACTTTAGACCAGGACCAAATGGCACCCTATTCCCTATATAGTGCACTACTTTAGACCAGGAACAAATGGCACCCTATTCCCTATATAGTGCACTACTTTAGACCAGGAACAAATGGCACCCTATTCCCTATATAGTGCACTACTTTAGACCAGGAACAAATGGCACCCTATTCCCTATATAGTGCACTCCTTTTGACCAGGACCAAATGGCACCCTATTCCCTATATAGTGCACTCCTTTTGACCAGGAACAAATGGCACCCTATTCCCTATATAGTGCACTCCTTTTGACCAGGACCAAATGGCACCCTATTCCCTATATAGTGCACTCCTTTAGACCAGGACCAAATGGCACCCTAGTCCCTATATAGTGCACTCCTTTTGACCAGGACCAAATGGCACCCTATTCCCTATATAGTGCACTCCTTTAGACCAGGACCAAATGGCACCCTAGTCCCTATATAGTGCACTCCTTTTGACCAGGACCAAATGGCACCCTATTCCCTATATAGTGCACTCCTTTAGACCAGGAACAAATGGCACCCTATTCCCTATATAGTGCACTCCTTTTGACCAGGACCAAATGGCACCCTATTCCCTATATAGTGCACTCCTTTAGACCAGGAACAAATGGCACCCTATTCCCTATATAGTGCACTCCTTTTGACCAGGAACAAATGGCACCCTATTTCCTATCTAGTGCACTCCTTTAGACCAGGACCAAATGGCACCCTAGTCCCTATATAGTGCACTCCTTTAGACCAGGACCAAATGGCACCCTAGTCCCTATATAGTGCACTCCTTTAGACCAGGACCAAATGGCACCCTAGTCCCTATATAGTGCACTCCTTTAGACCAGGACCAAATGGCACCCTATTCCCTATCTAGTGCACTCCTTTAGACCAGGACCAAATGGCACCCTAGTCCCTATATAGTGCACTCCTTTAGACCAGGACCAAATGGCACCCTAGTCCCTATCTAGTGCACTCCTTTAGACCAGGACCAAATGGCACCCTATTCCCTATCTAGTGCACTCCTTTAGACCAGGACCAAATGGCACCCTAGTCCCTATCTAGTGCACTCCTTTAGACCAGGACCAAATGGCACCCTATTCCCTATCTAGTGCACTCCTTTAGACCAGGACCAAATGGCACCCTAGTCCCTATCTAGTGCACTCCTTTTGACCATATCCCATAGAGAATAGTAGGGTGCCCTTCGTTTTTTTTGTAAGATCAATAATAATATAGTTGACAAAGGAGGAACATTGTGTTTAATGAGGCATCATTGAAATGTGTGTAACCTCTTGATAAAGCCCACTACAACAAACAGATGTACAGGGATAAAAGATTAACATGGAGCCGTTCGAGGGCCATTCACATAAAATATTAAAATAACTGGATCGATTGGATAAATATATATATATTTTATTTCCTTTCTAATAATAAAAACACCCAACAACATTGTGGTAACTTGTTTTTGAGGGTGAAAGAACGCAGAAACACCCAGCGCAGTTTAAGAGTAAATAACGGAATACAAAGAAACCCTATTTAAAGACTACTGGCTGTCCAGCAGGACAAGGACACATGGCAGGGAGACATTCATGGCTTAGACTCCCAGCCTGTAGATCTACTGAAGACAATACAACATAGAGCTATGGGCATAAACACAGGGAGGAATTCACAGTCACGGAGGAATAGGGGGGTAGTTCTCACCAATCTGTTGGGCTAACAGGAGAGACAAAACAAGAGAGGGGAAAGGAGGGAGGGGAGGGAGTGTGTCAGCGAGGAAAATATAGAAGGTGAAAAGGAGGGAGGGGAGGGAGCCAGGGGGGAAGCAGGAGAGCAAGGAAGGAGACAGAAGGAATGAAGAGAAGGAAGAAAAGTGAGAGGGGAGAGAACGAGAGAGAAAGGGGGAGCGCGAAGGAAGGAAAGAGAATGGGAGTGAGGGAAGGAGTGAGGGAAGGAAGAGAGAGAAGGAGAGAGAATGGGAGTGAGGGAAGGAGTGAGGGAAGGAAGAGAGAAGGAAAGAGAATGGGAGTGAGGGAAGGAGGGAAGGAGTGAGGGAAGGAAGAGAGAAGGAAAGAGAATGGGAGTGAGGGAAGGAAGGAAGAGAGAGAAGGAAAGAGAATGTGAGTGAGGGAAGGAGTGAGGGAAGGAAGAGAGAAGGAAAGAGAATGGGAGTGAGGGAAGGAGGGAAGGAGTGAGGGAAGGAAGAGAGAGAAGGAAAGAGAATGGGAGTGAGGGAAGGAGAGAGGGAAGGAAAGGAAGGAGAAAGTGAAAGAAGGGAAGGGAAGGGAAGGAGCAAAAGAGAAAGTGAGGGAAGGAAGGAGAGAAGGAGAGAGCTTTTTGTTATTTTTTTAATCTGATTCTCAGGAGGCTGTTCCACTGGTAACCATCAACACACCCTCACTAAACACTACTGGCGTCAGGCCTGTTCAGTACAAAGCAACACACACACACACACTCTCTCTCCCTCGGTCACACACTAACCCTTCCACACACTCACTCCCTCCCCAGGCCCAGACAACTGTCTGATAAAGCCCCTCTATCTCCATCTAAATAGCGTAGTCTTACAGCCAAACAGCCTGACGTGGTTCAGCTCAGACTCCTGAGGAAAAGAACCAGAGCTCCATTCTCTGGCCTCAGATCCAGACAGAACCAGAGCTCCATTCTCTGGCCTCAGACCCAGACAGAACCAGAGCTCCATTCTCTGGCCTCAGACCCAGAGCTCCATTCTCTGGCCTCAGACCCAGAGCTCCATTCTCTGGCCTCAGACCCAGAGCTCCATTCTCTGGCCTCAGACCCAGAGCTCCATTCTCTGGCCTCAGACCCAGAGCTCCATTCTCTGGCCTCAGACCCAGAGCTCCATTCTCTGGCTCCCAGAGCTCCATTCTCTGGCCTCAGAACCAGAGCTCCATTCTCTGGCCTCAGAACCAGAGCTCCATTCTCTGGCCTCAGAACCAGAGCTCCATTCTCTGGCCTCAGAACCAGAGCTCCATTCTCTGGCCTCAGAACCAGAGCTCCATTCTCTGGCCTCAGAACCAGAGCTCCATTCTCTGGCCTCAGAACCAGAGCTCCATTCTCTGGCCTCAGAACCAGAGCTCCATTCTCTGGCCTCAGAACCAGAGCTCCATTCTCTGGCCTCAGAACCAGAGCTCCATTCTCTGGCCTCAGAACCAGAGCTCCATTCTCTGGCCTCAGAACCAGAGCTCCATTCTCTGGCCTCAGAACCAGAGCTCCATTCTCTGGCCTCAGAACCAGAGCTCCATTCTCTGGCCTCAGAACCAGAGCTCCATTCTCTGGCCTCAGAACCAGAGCTCCATTCTCTGGCCTCAGATCCAGACAGAACCAGAGCTCCATTCTCTGGCCTCAGACCCAGACAGAACCAGAGCTCCATTCTCTGGCCTCAGACCCAGAGCTCCATTCTCTGGCCTCAGACCCAGAGCTCCATTCTCTGGCCTCAGACCCAGAGCTCCATTCTCTGGCCTCAGACCCAGAGCTCCATTCTCTGGCCTCAGACCCAGAGCTCCATTCTCTGGCCTCAGACCCAGCCCATTCAGGCCTCAGACCAGAGCTCCATTCTCTGGCCTCAGACCCAGAGCTCCATTCTCTGGCCTCAGAACCAGAGCTCCATTCTCTGGCCTCAGAACCAGAGCTCCATTCTCTGGCCTCAGACCCAGAGCTCCATTCTCTGGCCTCAGACCCAGAGCTCCATTCTCTGGCCTCAGAACCAGAGCTCCATTCTCTGGCCTCAGAACCAGAGCTCCATTCTCTGGCCTCAGAACCAGAGCTCCATTCTCTGGCCTCAGAACCAGAGCTCCATTCTCTGGCCTCAGAACCAGAGCTCCATTCTCTGGCCTCAGAACCAGAGCTCCATTCTCTGGCCTCAGAACCAGAGCTCCATTCTCTGGCCTCAGAACCAGAGCTCCATTCTCTGGCCTCAGAACCAGAGCTCCATTCTCTGGCCTCAGAACCAGAGCTCCATTCTCTGGCCTCAGAACCAGAGCTCCATTCTCTGGCCTCAGACCCAGACAGAACCAGTCTACTGCGACCCAAATGGCACCCTATTCCCAAACTACTGCACTACTTTAGAGAGGAACCCCATAGGACTCTGGTCAAACGTAGTGCACTAAATAGGAATAAGGGTGCCGTTTGGGTTCCCCGGCTCACTTCCCAGGAGGGGAAAGTACAGCATAAGCAGCAGCGGTCAGATTGGCGACCCTGTAGGTCAGCCGTGTGCATTACTCAGAAATCACATTTCTGGGTGAACAGGCCCATGGTTTACAGGCCAGGATATACATCTATAGCAACAACAACCTGGACACAAGCAGCGACTCGCAGAAAAGACAAAGAGAGAGGGAGAGGGGAGGGGAGCAAGAGGAGAGGGAGGAGAGAGGGAGAGGGGAGAGGGGAGGGGAGAGAGGGGGAGAGAGAGAGGAGAGGGGAGAGTAGAGCAAGAGGAGAGGGAGGAGAGAGGGAGAGAGCGAGGGACAGGGAGAGAGAGAGGGGAGAGAGATAGGGAGAGGGGAGGGTAGAGAGGAGAGCAAGAGGAGAGGGAAGGAGAGAGCGAGAGGGGAGATAACGAAGGAGAGGGGAGGAGAGAGAGGAGAGCGAGAGAGAGAGAGGGGGTAGAGAACGAGGGAGGGAAGGGTAGAGAACGAGGGAGGGGTGGGTAGAGAACGGGGAGGGGTGGGTAGAGAGCGAGGAGGGAAGGGTAGAGAACGAGGGAGGGGAGGGTAGAGAGCGGGACGGTAGAGCGCGAGAGAAGGGAGAGAGTGAGGAAGAGGGAGAGGGCGGGGAGAGAGTGAGGAAGAGGGGAGAGAGCGAGAGAAGGGAGAGAGCGGGGAGAGAGTGAGGGGGGAAGAGCGGGGAGAGAGAGGAAGAGGGAGAGGGGGAGAGAGTGAGGAAGCGGGGAGAGAGCGAGAGAAGGGAGAGAGCGGGAGAAAGTGAGGAAGAGGGGCGAGAGCGAGAGAAGGGAGAGAGCGGGGAGAGAGTGAGGAAGAGGGGAGAGAGCGAGAGAAGGGAGAGAGCGGGGAGAGAGTGAGGAAGAGGGGAGAGAGCGAGAGAAGGGAGAGAGCGGGGAGAGAGTGAGGAAGCGGGGAAAGAGCGAGAGAAGGGAGAGAGCGGGAGAGAGTGAGGAAGAGGGGAGAGAGCGAGAGAAGGGAGAGAGCAGGGGAGAGAGTGTGGAAGAGGGGAGAGAGCGAGAGAAGAGAGAGAGCGGGGAGAGTGTGAGGAAGAGGGGAGAGAACGAGAGATGGGAGAGAGCGGGAGAGAGCGAGAGAAAAGAGAGAGCGGGGAGAGTGTGAGGAAGAGGGAGAGAACGAGAGAAAAGAGAGCGGGTAGAGAGTGTGAGGAAGAGGGGAGAGAACGAGAGATGGGAGAGAGTGAGGAAGAGGGTAGAAGCGAGAGAAGGGAGAGAGAGCGAGAAGAGGGGGAGAGAGCGAGAGGAAACAGGAGTTTCATCTCTACATATGTTGCCATTAACAGTTCTTATAAAACGTAGACATTTCCTGAGGAGAAAGAATTAACACTGAACCAGCCAGGAAGGTAATGCATATAGTTCCAAATGTCTCCTACTGTCACGTTACTGTAGTTCTAAATGTCTCCTACTGTCACGTTACTGTTTCTAAATGTCTCCTACTGTCACGTTACTGTAGTTCTAAATGTCTCCTACTGTCACGTTACTGTAGTTCTAAATGTCTCCTACTGTCACGTTACTGTAGTTCTAAATGTCTCCTACTGTCACGTTACTGTAGTTCTAAATGTCTCCTACTGTCACGTTACTGTAGTTCTAAATGTCTCCTACTGTCACGTTACTGTAGTTCTAAATGTCTCCTACTGTCACGTTACTGTAGTTCTAAATGTCTCCTACTGTCACGTTACTGTAGTTCTAAATGTCTCCTACTGTCACGTTACTGTAGTTCTAAATGTCTCCTACTGTCACGTTGCTGTAGTTTTAAATGAAACAGAACATCCTTCCTGCCCGGCTGCATCGCCGCCTGGTAGGGGATCTGGTAGGGGACCTGGTAGGGGACCTGGTGGGGGACCTGCTTGGGGACCTGGTAGGGGACCTGGTAGGGGACCTGCTTGGGGACCTGGTAGGGGACCTGCTTGGACCTGGTAGGGGACCTGGTAGGGGACCTGCTTGGACCTGGTAGGGGACCTGGTAGGGGACCTGCTTGGACCTGGTAGGGGACCTGGTAGGGGACCTGCTTGGTAGGGGACCTGGTAGGGGACCTGCTTGGTAGGGGACCTGCTTGGTAGGGGACCTGCTTGGTAGGGGTCCTGGTAGGGGACCTGCTTGGTAGGGGACCTGCTTGGTAGGGGACCTGGTAGGGGTCCTGCTAGGCATCCGACCGTAAGGACCTACGGAGGGTGGTGCCGGTACATCACTGGGGACAAGCTTCCTGCTATCCAGGACCTCTACAGGCCGTGTCAGAGAAAGGCCCGAAAAAAAGACTCTAGCCACCCTAGTCATAGACTGTTCTCTCTGCTACCGCACGGTAAGTTGTACCGGAGCACCAAGTCTAGGTCCAAGAGGTTCCCAAACAGCTTCTACACCCCCCCCCCTCATGTAAATGAAGAGCAGCTCTCCCTCCCTAAATGAAGAGCAGCTCTCCCTCCCTAAATGAAGAGCAGCTCTCCCTCCCTAAATGAAGAGCAGCTCTCCCTCCCTAAATGAAGAGCAGCTCTCCCTCCCTAAATGAAGAGCAGCTCTCCCTCCCTAAATGAAGAGCAGCTCTCCCTCCCTAAATGAAGAGCAGCTCTCCCTCCCTAAATGAAGAGCAGCTCTCCGTCACTAACAGGCAGATAAGACCAGAGTCTAATGTATAACAGAAGTGTGGTGACCTAACGCCAACTTATCCTGGGATTCAGTGAGACACTATGACTGTTACAGTAGATGACTCTACAGACTCTGAGTCACTGACTGTTACAGTAGATGACTCTACAGACTCCGAGTCACTGACTGTTACAGTAGATGACCCTACAGACTCCGAGTCACTGACTGTTACAGTAGATGACTCTACAGACTCTGCTGAGTCACTGACTGTTACAGTAGATGACTCTACAGACTCTGCTGAGTCACTGACTGTTACAGTAGATGACTCTACAGACTCTGCTGAGTCACTGACTGTTACAGTAGATGACTCTACAGACTGCTGAGTCACTGACTGTTACAGTAGATGACTCTACAGACTCTGAGTCACTGACTGTTACAGTAGATGACTCTACAGACTGAGTCACTGACTGTTACAGTAGATGACTCTACAGACTCTGAGTCACTGACTGTTACAGTAGATGACTCTACAGACTCTGAGTCACTGACTGTTACAGTAGATGACTCTACAGACTCCGAGTCACTGACTGTTACAGTAGATGACTCTACAGACTCCGAGTCACTGACTGTTACAGTAGATGACTCTACAGACTCCGCTGAGTCACTGACTGTTACAGTAGATGACTCTACAGACTCCGCTGAGTCACTGACTGTTACAGTAGATGACTCTACAGACTCCGCTGAGTCACTGACTGTTACAGTAGATGACTCTACAGACTCCGCTGAGTCACTGACTGTTACAGTAGATGACTCTACAGACTCCGCTGAGTCACTGACTGTTACAGTAGATGACTCTACAGACTCCGCCGAGTCACTGACTGTTACAGTAGATGACTATACAGACTCCGCTGAGTCACTGACTGTTACAGTAGATGACTCTACAGACTCCGCTGAGTCACTGACTGTTACAGTAGATGACTCTACAGACTCCGCTGAGTCACTGACTGTTACAGTAGATGACTCTACAGACTCCGCTGAGTCACTGACTGTTACAGTAGATGACTCTACAGACTGAGTCACTGACTGTTACAGTAGATGACTCTACAGACTCCGCCGAGTCACTGACTGTTACAGTAGATGACTCTACAGACTCCACCGAGTCACTGACTGTTACAGTAGATGACTCTACAGACTCCGCTGAGTCACTGACTGTTACAGTAGATGACTCTACAGACTCCGCTGAGTCACTGACTGTTACAGTAGATGACTCTACAGACTCCGCTGAGTCACTGACTGTTACCAGTAGATGACTCTACAGACTCCGCTGAGTCACTGACTGTTACAGTAGATGACTCTACAGACTCCGCTGAGTCACTGACTGTTACAGTAGATGACTCTACAGACTCCGCCGAGTCACTGACTGTTACAGTAGATGACTCTACAGACTCCACTGAGTCACTGACTGTTACAGTAGATGACTCTACAGACTCCGCCGAGTCACTGACTGTTACAGTAGATGACTCTACAGACTCCGCTGAGTCACTGACTGTTACAGTAGATGACTCTACAGACTCCACCGAGTCACTGACTGTTACAGTAGATGACTCTACAGACTCCGCTGAGTCACTGACTGTTACAGTAGATGACTCTACAGACTCCGCTGAGTCACTGACTGTTACAGTAGATGACTCTACAGACTCCGCTGAGTCACTGACTGTTACAGTAGATGACTCTACAGACTCCACCGAGTCACTGAAACACAGCTACTGACGACACTAAGCCACCTCGTTATGACTGACACTACTTCCTCCACAGCCAGTCTAGTCTGGGCTGTCTAACACACAGGACCAGACCACAAAGCCTGAGACACAGACCTAACAGCGCTACTCTGGGTCACAGCCAAGCTCCGTTGGCCAGCTCATTATATCAGATGATTTCAGAGCCAGTCCACTGGCTCAATCTCTCCATTTGTTCCACATGGGCCACCGTAGCGCTCCTGTTCCAGACGGCCTCTGCCATCCGTTATCCACAGCGCCAAAACAACTAGTTTTCACTGATGTCTTTCATCATTACCTTGAAAACACACCTCCCGTCTGTCTGTCATCAATCATTACTGTGGAGTAAAGGGGGAGGGCTTTCACTCACTCACACAGAAGTGGCTGGCCAGCAGCGGCCCGAGAACCAACCAGAGAGAGGGGTTTATGAACCGTTGGTGCCAGAGTGTGTGTGTGTGAGACAGGCGCTGGGTAAACCAGAGAGGGCTCAGAGAGAGAGGGAGAGAGAGGGGTGTGTGTGAGACAGGCGCTGGGTAAACCAGAGAGGGCTCAGAGAGAGAGGGAGAGAGAGGGGTGTGTGTGAGACAGGCGCTGGGTAAACCAGAGAGGGCTCAGAGAGAGGGAGAGAGAGGGGTGTGTGTGAGACAGGCGCTGGGTAAACCAGAGAGGGCTCAGAGAGAGAGGGGTGTGTGTGAGACAGCCGCTGGGTAAACCAGAGAGGGCTCAGAGAGAGAGGGGTGTGTGTGAGACAGCCGCTGGGTAAACCAGAGAGGGCTCAGAGAGAGAGAGAGAGGGGTGTGTGAGACAGGTGCTGGGTAAACCAGAGAGGGCTCAGAGAGAGAGGGGTGTGTGTGAGACAGGCGCTGGGTAAACCAGAGAGGGCTCAGAGAGAGAGGGGTGTGTGTGTGAGACAGGCGCTGGGTAAACCAGAGAGGGCTCAGAGAGAGAGGGGTGTGTGTGTGTGTGTGTGTGTGTGTGTGTGTGTGTGTGTGTGTGAGACAGGCGCTGGGTAAACCAGAGAAGGCTCAGAGAGAGATGGCTGTGTGTGAGACAGGCACTGGGTAAACCAGAGAGGGCTCAGAGAGAGAGGGTGTGTGTGTGTGTGTGTGTGTGTGTGTGTGAGACAGGCGCTGGGTAAACCAGAGAAGGCTCAGAGAGAGATGGGTGTGTGTGAGACAGGCGCTGGGTAAACCAGAGAAGGCTCAGAGAGAGAGGGGTGTGTGAGAGACAGGCGCTGGGTAAACCAGAGAGGGCTCAGAGAGAGAGGGGTGTGTGTGTGAGACAGGTGCTGGGTAAACCAGAGAGGGCTCAGAGAGAGAGAGAGGGGTGTGTGAGACAGGCGCTGGGTAAACCAGAGAGGGGTGTGTGAGACAGGCGCTGGGTAAACCAGAGAGGGCTCAGAGAGAGAGGGGTGTGAGACAGGTGCTGGGTAAACCAGAGAGGGGTGTGTGAGACAGGCGCTGGGTAAACCAGAGAGGGCTCAGAGAGAGAGGGGTGTGTGTGAGACAGGTGCTGGGTAAACCAGAGAGGGCTCAGAGAGAGAGGGGGTGTGTGTGAGACAGGCGCTGGGGTAAACCAGAGAGGGCTCAGAGAGAGAGGGGTGTGTGAGACAGGCGCTGGGTAAACCAGAGGGCTCAGAGAGAGAGGGGTGTGTGTGTGAGACAGGCGCTGGGTAAACCAGAGAGGGCTCAGAGAGAGAGGGGTGTGTGTGTGAGACAGGCGCTGGGTAAACCAGAGAGGGCTCAGAGAGAGATGGTGTGTGTGAGACAGGCGCTGGGTAAACCAGAGAGGGCTCAGAGAGAGGGGCGTGTGTGAGACAGGCGCTGGGTAAACCAGAGAGGGCTCAGAGAGAGATGGGTGTGTGTGAGACAGGCGCTGGGTAAACCAGAGAGGGCTCAGAGAGAGAGAGGGGTGTGTGTGTGAGACAGGCGCTGGGTAAACCAGAGAGGGCTCAGAGAGAGAGGGGTGTGTGTGAGACAGGCGCTGGGCAAACCAGAGAGGGCTCAGAGAGAGAGGGGCGTGTGTGAGACAGGCGCTGGGTAAAACCAGAGGGCTCAGAGAGAGAGGGGTGTGTGTGAGACAGGCGCTGGGTAAACCAGAGAGGGGCTCAGAGAGAGATGGGTGTGTGTGAGACAGGCGCTGGGTAAAAACCAGAGAGGGCTCAGAGAGAGAGGGGGTGTGTGGGAGACAGGCGCTGGGTAAAAACCAGGAGAGGGCTCAGAGAGAGAGAGAGGGGTGGGTGTGTGTGAGACAGGCGCTGGGTAAACCAGAGAGGGCTCAGAGAGAGAGAGGGGTGTGTGTGTGTGAGACAGGCGCTGGGTAAACCAGAGAGGGCTCAGAGAGAGAGAGAGGGGTGTGTGTGTGAGACAGGCGCTGGGTAAATCATCACATTTTACCCCAACGTTCTAGAGACATGACATCACTCATGACCTCTTCTCTGTGGACCTCATTTAACTGCAGGAAAAACAGCTAAAATACTGAGCTGTTAAACATTCAGAGAGAAACTACAGCAGGTTCCCTCAGTGACGGCCAACGGGTTTCATTTTATTTGGCCCACCAAGTTGAGACCAGAGACCTTCTGATGACATGATGAGTTAATATAGACTGGACCTTCCAGCTGTGATGAGGGCAGCACAATAAACACGTTTCTACCAGAGACCTTCTGATGACATGATGTGAGGTGATGAGTTAATATAGACTGGACCTTCCAGCTGTGATGAGGGCAGCACAATAAACACATTTCTACCAGAGACCAGAGACATGAAAGGTGATGAGAAATACTTCAACTGTGATGAACAGAAAGCAGGCACATTTCTACCAGAGACCAGAGACTGAAAGACAGAAATACCCTGGTCTAAAGAGTGCACTAATAGAGGGCTCTGGTCTAAAGTAGTGCACAAAGAGATTAATTTTATTCATCCACCAGGGCTTTTAATTTCCTGGTTCCGAAAAGAAACATGAGCAACAACAACAACAACAGGTCATGAGCATAATCCCTCAGACAGCTCTAAAATCAACCCACGCCTTACCAAATGGCACATTCTGAATGAATCATTTTTTTTACATTGGACAACAATAGAAGGGTTCTAGGCGTTTCAGGAGAAACCTTAATGAACAGAACTTTTTAGAGCAATTTATGCAGTAATAACCTAACAACGAAAGACATGAAATGGACTAGAATGTGGATAAAATGGAATGGTTTCTTTATAAAAACATAACAGGAGAATAATAAGGTCTGTTATCAGAGACAAATATTACTGTCTGACTGGAGGGTGAGCAGTGTTATTAGAGACATATTACTGTCTGACTGGAGGGTGAGCAGTGTTATTAGGGCAGACAACATATTACTGTCTGACTGGAGTGGCTGAGCAGTGTTATTAGAGACATATTACCTGTGTGACTGAGGTGTAGAGGGGCCTCGTCTACCTTAGAGACATATTACTGTCTGACTGAGGGTGAGCAGGTTATTAGAGACAACATAACAGTGGCTGAAGAGGAGAGCAGTGCCTCTCATTTGAGACAATTCATATTACTGTCTGACTGGAGGGTGTCTGACTGATTCAGCTGGGCCCCCATCTGACAGCAGGTTGAGACAAAACAATTACTGTCTGACATCAAGGACAGCAGGTCTGAACCAACAGCAGTGAAAGCATTAAGCAGCAATTAGAGAAACCAACATATTACTGTCAACACACACAGATAGAGAGACAGAGAGACACAGAGATTGAGAGACACAGAGAGCAGAGAGAGACAACAGATTACTGTCTGACTGGAGGGAGAGAGACAGAGAGACAGAGAGAGACAGACAGATTACTGTCACAGACTGGAGAGAGAGAGAGGGACAGAGAGAGAGAGACATATTACTGTCTGACTGGAGGGTGAGCAGAGTTATTAGAGACAAGATATTACTGTCTGACTGAGAGGGGGAGAGAGAGTGAGATTAGAGACAACATATTACTGTCTGACTGGAGGGTGAGCAGTGTTATTAGAGACAACATATTACTGTCTGACTGGAGGGTGAGCAGTGTTAATGGTTATCAGAGACATATTACTTTCTGACTGAGGATTAAGTGTTAGAACACAAAGAGATTTATTTTATGCACTAAGAGAAACATGAGCAACAACAATGGACTAGAGCATGTGAGATAATCAATGGAAATCAACCTTTCTTAGCAGACCGGCACATAATAATTTGTTATTAGAGACAACATATTACTGTCTGACTGGAGGGTAAACGTGTTATTAGAGATGTATGAGCTGTCTGACTGGAGGGTGAGCAGGGTTAGAGACAACATATTACTGTCTGACTGGAGGGTGAATAGTGTTTATCAGAGACAACATATTACTGTCTGACTGGAGGGTGAGCAGTGTTATTAGAGGACAACATATTACTGTCTGACTGGAGGGTGAGCAGTGTTATTAGAGACAACATATTACTGTCTGACTGGAGGGTGAGCAGTGTTATTAGAGACAACATATTACTGTCTGACTGGAGGGTGAGCAGTGTTATTAGAGACAACATATTACTGTCTGACTGGAGGGTGAGCAGTGTTATTAGAGACAACATATTACTGTCTGACTGGAGGGTGAGCAGTGTTATTAGAGACAACATATTACTGTCTGACTGGAGGGTGAGCAGTGTTATTAGAGACATATTACTGTCTGACTGGAGGGTGAGCAGTGTTAGAGACAACATATTACTGTCTGACTGGAGGGTGACAATTAGAGACATATTACTGTCTGACTGGAGGGTGAGCAGTGTTATTAGAGACAACATATTACTGTCTGACTGGAGGGTGAGCAGTGTTATTAGAGGACAACATATTACTGTCTGACTGGAGGGTGAGCAGTGTTATTAGAGACATATTACTGTCTGACTGGAGGGTGAGCAGTGTTATTAGAGACAACATATTACTGTCTGACTGGAGGGTGAGCAGTGTTATTAGAGACAACATATTACTGTCTGACTGGAGGGTGAGCAGTGTTATTAGAGACAACATATTACTGTCTGACTGGAGGGTGAGCAGTGTTATTAGAGACAACATATTACTGTCTGACTGGAGGGTGAGCAGTGTTATTAGAGACAACATATTACTGTCTGACTGGAGGGTGAGCAGTGTTATTAGAGACAACATATTACTGTCTGACTGGAGGGTGAGCAGTGTTATTAGAGACAACATATTACTGTCTGACTGGAGGGTGAGCAGTGTTATTAGAGACAACATATTACTGTCTGACTGGAGGGTGAGCAGTGTCTGACTGGAGGGTGATTAGAGACAACATATTACTGTCTGACTGGAGGGTGAGCAGTGTTATTAGAGGACAAAACATATTACTGTCTGACTGGAGGGTGAGCAGTGTTATTAGAGACAACATATTACTGTCTGACTGGAGGGTGAGCAGTGTTATTAGAGACAACATATTACTGTCTGACTGGAGGGTGAGCAGTGTTATTAGAGACAACATATTACTGTCTGACTGGAGGGTGAGCAGGAGACAACACTGTCTGACTATGAGCAGGCATAGAGACAACATATTACTGTCTGACTGGAGGGTGAGCAGTGTTATTAGAGACAACATATTACTGTCTGACTGGAGGGTGAGCAGTGTTATTAGAGACAACATATTACTGTCTGACTGGAGGGTGAGCAGTGTTATTAGAGACAACATATTACTGTCTGACTGGAGGGTGAGCAGTGTTA